>NC_041381.1:334947292-334955377 GCF_002162155.2 Triticum dicoccoides | reverse complement strand
CAAGCCCCGCCGCCCCTCGTCGAACCCGCCGGAGCCGCCCGCCCCGCCGGACAAGCCTCGCCGGAGGTACCCGACCCTCGCCGCCGGTTTGTTTTTAAAAATTAAACCCTTCGGTTTTTTTAGAAAAACCCTAGATCGTATTTTGTTATATAGATCGGTTTATTTTTTTCCCCGGTTTATTTACTTAGGGAACGTCTGTTCGTCCGTTCGTTTTAATGAACGTGTTCACTGTTTAGTTTGTGCTAACGAACGTTCGTTTGTTTAACCGTTCGTTGTTTTTCTTTTTATCGGATTTATTCCACGATTATTCTGATCGCGATTTCTAATCTGATATTCAAACTTGTTTATCTTTTCGCTCGTTTATCGGAATCAGGCGATTCAAGCGCCTGGAGTTTCATCTTGAAACCCTCTTTCTGAATAATCAAGTCAAACAAGATTTTTCTTCTGTAAAATTTGACTTAGATCCAGATTAGCAAAATGAAGTTGTTTCTTTTGCCGTTTGAGTTTTGTTGCTTCGTTTGATTTGATTCTTTTTGCAAACCGGAGTTCTTAAGTTGAACTCTCTGGTCAAACTCTTTTATTTGGAGTTCTACTTGTGCATATTTGATTGTTGCTTATGTATTTTATTGTTTGCTTGCGGTAGAATTCCCGGAGTGCGAAGCGTGTTACTACGAGTCTCTAGGATTCCCGGATCGTCAGCAAGGCAAGTAACACATTGATCATACTCTTTTCATACCCAGTTTTTATGCATTAGTTTCAATCCTCAAACATTGCATGATTAGGATGCCTTTAACATGTGGGTATTGGGAAGTAGTAGATGAGGTAGAACCTATTATCCTGTTTTATCAAACCCTTGGGAGTTACTTCTATGTTATGCTTATATTGCCATGCTATGCTCGTAGACGTGGATTGGGTTTGAGTGATATCCATGACAGATGTGAGATTGTTAATTAATGGTTTACTTAAGGTGGCAACTTTAATACACATCTGGGTGGATTGAGGCACCTGGGGTATCCACTGATTGCCTGTTTTATTTTTGGAAATCCCGGGGTTACCGTGTGATTCTCCTATGGACCGCCACCCAGGCTCAAAGGGAACTGAGTCTATTCATGCTAGAAACTTCCGTGTGCAACCGCAAGCTATTATGGGCTCTAGCATAGTTGAGTAAGTTGCGTGAAGCTCTTGAAGAGGTGGATCAGTAGGTAGTGGGTTTGTAGGTTTGGTATGGTCTGCCCGGAGTAGAGAGTTAATGCTTCTGAAAGACTGTGTCTCGGTCATCCATCTCTCAAACACCATGCAGTGCAAGAATCAACGGAGGCGATCGAGTCTTGTGGGGAAAAGTGCGCAAACCTCTGCAGAGTGTACAATCTAATCATGGTTAGCCGTGTCCCCGGTTATGGACAATTCTGAGTATCTAGTACTTGAGTATTCGCATGTATCTCAACACTCTTAAATTAATATTGCTGGGTTGTTAACTATTTTTAATTGGGATCATTGAGTTGGGGTTACCTTCTCAAATGATGTTTCAACTACCATGATAGTTAAATAAACTGATTCCTTTGTAGTAGGGAAAAATTGGCTTTTCGCAAAACTGTAACCATAGAGCTTTCCACCAGCCAATTATGCATGTAGTGGTAGCATTATTCTGTTATTGCTCTTTTGTGTTACGTTGCCAGCATATTCCATGTGCTGACCCGTTCTCGGGCTGCAACGTATTATGTTGCAGACTTTTCAGACGAGGAGTAAGGTTCGTAGGTCATTGCCGTGCAGCTCAGCTATGCCGTTGGAGTTGATGGACTCACTTTATTTTCCAAGCCTTCCGCTCTTATCGCATTAGATGGCCTTAAGCCATATTATTGTAATAAGTTCTCTTTTGAGACATTCGATGTAATAAGTGTGTGATTGCTACTCTGTTATAAATCCTTCGAAGTACTGTGTGGTGTCAGCATTACTGATCCAGGGATGACACCTGAGCACAGAGACTTGACCATCTGAGGTCGGGTCGCTACAAGATGGTATCAGAGCACACGCTGAGTGTAGGACACGACCACTAAGACAAACCATAGGTCACCCTTCTCTTCTCATTTCTGACTCCTCTTCTTGTTCCACTCTTTAGGATGAAGGAGATGAAGAACAAGTTTGCACAACCGGATGAAGACACACCTTTTGGACGCCACTTGAAGGAAATCACTAGGTACTTGAATATTGGAATACCAAGTTTCACTAGGACGAACAACGCCACTCTACCGGAAGAAGAGCACTGGATGATTCAAGTACGAGTTCCAGGAAGAATGTTCTCGCCAAATTCTAAACCCACAGAGTTTTCTTTCGAAGCACCCACTTGGAGCCTTGGCAAGAGTATGGCAGCTCATATTACCATGGGACGCATTGGAGAAATCTACAACAAGGAACTAGAGGATACCACCTATCAAATATGTGGGTGCCGAGATGAACAATGGGAGATGATCAGCACCAGGAAGGATAGATCTGTCGCAACCTTTATCCAGGATCAAAATCAGCACATTCGACGTCAGGAGAACCAGATGTGCGCAGACATGATCGAGTTGAAGAAGGCAAAGACCAGGATCATCGAGCTGGAGGAAGAACTTAAGTTCACACGCGATGGATATGAGGAGGAAATCAAGACCCTATTGGAGAAGAATGACGACCTGGTTGAGAAGATCAGAATCTTTATGGGAGGACCAGTTCCGAGAGAAGACCTCATTCGTCCGGACAACTACATCATCATCGACGACACCGACTCGGATTCAAGTGATGATGATTACGAAGATGAAGCTGGAGCAGACATCATGGAGTCTTCCACCAATCAAAAATTTCTAGATGACCACCATATGATAATAGTATTTCCCCCATGTAACTAGTAGTAGTGAGCACTTTTGCGATAGTCCTAGACCGTTTTGTATGCCCTTGCTTGATTGATTGAACGAATGCTTGTGTTTGCCTCATATACATATGGGTAGTGTTTCTCCCCTAGATCTTTTTCTATTCTAATCTCTTCCATCTAAAACCATCAGATGCCTCCGAGGAGAGACCCCGAGTTTGTTTTCCCACCGGAGATCACCCAGTTGATCCAGCAGCAGAATGCTTTGATGCAATTGCTAGTTCAGAACCAGGGCAATGCCAATAACAACAATGCCAACAACAACAACCCGCCGCCAGTGGATAACCTCGCCTGTTTCTTAAGGTTACAGCCGCCGGTGTTCTCCAGTAGCATCGAGCCAATAGTTACAGATGATTGGCTACGTCGTATTGGAAGGGAGTTAACCATCGCAGGATGCACAGATGTTGAGAAGGTGCGTTTTGCCACACACCAACTGGACGGACCTGCAGCAGCATGGTGGGAGAATTTCACAGCCACCTATCCTATCGACACAGTCACATGGGCTCAGTTTCAGCAGGCTTTCCGCACTGCCCATGTCTCGACTGGAGCTATGCAGATGAAGAAGCGTGAGTTTCGCAACCTACACCAGGGGAATCGTACTGTTGGCCAGCACGTGGATGAGTTTAGCAAGTTATCATGTTATGCCCCTGATGATGTGGCCACAGATGCCGCGAAGCAGGAGAAGTTTATGGAAGGGCTGAATGATGAGATGAGTATGCAGTTGATGGTAGCAACCTTCAACAACTACCAGGAGTTGGTAGATAAGGCCCTAATGATTGAAGGGAAGCAGCAGCAGATTGATAATCGTAAGAGGAAGTATGGACAAGGGAAATACAACTCAAGAGCTCACCAGAAGCCCCGCTTGACCCCGAACTCGGGAGGACTTGTTCATAACCATGGAAGTCATAACCATGCTAGAGGAGGATCGCATAACCATAATGGTGCGAAGAATGGGAATGGGAATGGAGCCAACAATAATCAGAACCGCTCTAACCCATCTACACCCGCAAAGAGGGACTTAAGCCAAGTTGTTTGCTACAAGTGCGGGAAGACAGGGCACTATGCCAATGACTGCTCTGAAGGAAAGAATGGGAATGGAAACGGGAGCGCAGGGAAGAAGCCCAATCCATTCAACAAAGGACATGTGAACCACGTTAACGTGGAGGAGGTTGAAGAGCAGCCGGACGCGGTAATAGGTAAGTTTTTGGTTCAGTCATTTACCGCTATTGTTCTTTTCGATATTGGTGCATCGCATTCATATATATCAAGGGGATTTGTGGAGAAGTTTAAGTTACCAACCCAAACCCTTAGGACACCCCTCTTAGTGAGCTCGCCAGGATCAGAGTACATGGCTAGCAGATGGTGCACCCAGATACCCCTAATCATTGGCACACATGTATTTCCGTCGAACCTAATTATCTTGGAGTCGCAAGGATTGGATGTGATATTAGGTATGGACTGGATGTCAAAGTATGGAGGAAGTATTGACTGTGCTAGTAAGTCAATTTATCTTACCACCCTGGAGGGAAAAATCATTAAGTATTTATCTAGGCATGTGCCTAGGAGGAGCCAAGTAAACGCCCTCATGTGAGTTGTACAGGAGGAAGTACCTGTAGTAGAGGATTTTCCGGTTGTTTTTCCCGAAGAGTTACCAGGTATGCCACCGGATAGAGACATCGAGTTTTTGATAGAGTTATTGCCAGGAACAGGACCGATATCCAAGAGACCCTATCGGATGCCAGCAAATGATCTGGAGGAAATTAAGAAGCAGATTAAGGAGTTGTTGGAGAAAGGTTACATTCGTAGAAGCTCGTCACCTTGGGGAGCCCCAGTACTTTTGGTGGAGAAGAAGGATAAATCCCTAAGGATGGTTGTTGATTACCGAGCTCTGAATGAAGTAACGATAAAGAACAAGTATCCCTAACCGATGATCAATGATCTATTTGATCAGTTACAAGGATCTAAGGTGTTTTCAAAGATTGATCTGCGATCGGGATACCATCAGTTGAAGATCCGAGAGAAGGATATACCCAAGACAACGTTTACCACACGGTATGGATTATATGAGTATACGGTCATGTCATTTGGACTGACTAACGCCCCTGCCTATTTCATGAGTATGATGAACAAGGTGTTCATGAAGTATTTGGACAAGTTTGTTGTGGTATTCATTGATGATATTATGATATACTCGAAGAACGAAGAGGAGCACGCGGAACACTTGCGTTTGGTTCTCGAGAAACTCAGGGAACACCAGTTATACGCCAAATTCGGCAAGTGCGAGTTTTGGTTGAAGGAAGTTGGATTTCTTGGGCATATTATATCCGGAGAGGGTATAGCAGTGGATCCTAGTAAGGTTCAGTCGGTCACTGAATGGTTGGCACCCACTTCAGTTGGCGAGATTCACAGTTTTCTTGGATTGGCAGGATATTATCGGAGGTTCATTGAGAATTTTTCCAAGATTGCTAAACCAATGATGGAATTGTTAAAGAAGGATACTAAGTTCAAATGGACAGAGGAGTGCGAGACAAGTTTTCAAGAGCTGAAGGAGCGATTGACTACAGCCCCGGTGTTGACCTTGCCAGATATACATAAGGAGTTTCAAGTGTATTGTGACGCCTCTCGCTTGGGACTTGGATGTGTGCTTATGCAGGAAGGAAAAGTTGTTTCGTATGCCTCACGACAACTGAAGCCACACGAGTTGAACTACGCCACGCATGATTTGGAGTTAGCAGCCGTAGTGCATGCACTAAAAACCTGGAGACATTATCTTATTGGAAACCGTTGTGATGTGTACACGGATCATAAGAGCTTGAAGTACATTTTCACACAGAAGGAGTTGAACCTCAGGCAGAGGAGATGGTTGGAACTTATAAAGGATTACGACATGAAGCTACACTACCATCCAGGAAAGGCCAATGTCATAGCGGATGCTTTGAGCCGGAAGAGTTGTGCTAATGTTCTTGTGAGCAAGGGAATGCCAAAGGAGTTAGCTGCGGAGATCATGGAACTTCGACTGGAGATTGTTCCAAGTGGTTTTCTTGCAACAATGGAAGTTCAGTCGACGCTGTTGGACAAGATTCGAGAAGCTCAGAAGGAAGACAAAGAGATTGCTGAGATAAGAGAGAGGATGGGCGAAGGTAAAGCCAAAGGTTTCCACGAGGATGAGCACGATACCTTATGGTTTGAGGACCGAATTTATGTGCCCAACAATTCGGAGATCAGGAAGTTGATACTTCAGGAGGCCCATGACTCACCATACTCGATTCACCCCAGAAACACCAAGATGTACCTGGACATGAAGGAATGTTTCTGGTGGACTGGAATGAAGAAGGATATTGCCGAGTATGTAGCCGTATGTGATGTATGTCAGAGAGTAAAGGCAGAACATCAGAAGCCAGCAGGACTGTTACAGCCTATGCTAATACCCGAATGGAAGTGGGACAAACTTGGTATGGACTTTATTACCGGATTACCCAGAACCAAGGCAGGATATGATTCTATATGGGTAGTTGTGGATCGATTGACTAAGGTAGCTCACTTCATCCCGGTGAAAACAACGTATACAAGTGCAAAGCTGGCCAAGATATATATGACCAGGATCATATGTTTACATGGAGTTCCGAGGAGCATCGTATCAGATAGAGGAACCCAGTTTACTTCAAAGTTTTGGCATCAGTTACACCAGACTTTGGGAACCCGATTGGAGTTCAGTACAACTTTTCACCCGTAGACCGATGGGCAGACAGAGAGAGTCAATCAGATTCTGGAGGACATGTTGAGAGCCTGTGCGCTAGATTATGGATCTAGTTGGGATGACAATTTGCCGTACGCAGAGTTTTCTTATAACAACAGTTACCAGGCCAGTTTGAAGATGGCACCATTCGAAGCTCTGTATGGACGCAGATGTAGAACACCATTGATGTGGGACGAGGTAGGAGACCGTCAGTTGTTTGGACCAGATTTGATCAAGGAATCAGAGGAGAAGGTTAAACTGATCAGAGACAGACTAAAGATTCTCAGTCCAGACAAAAGAGTTACGCAGATTCAAAACGCAAGGAAGTAATCTATGAAATTGGAGATAGAGCCTATCTACGAGTATCACCCTTGAGGGGAGTAAAACGTTTTGGAGTTAAGGGAAAGTTAGCCCCGAGATTTGTAGGACCGTATCGTATTTTGGAACGGATGGGAGAAGTTGCCTACAAGCTGGAGTTACCTGAAGGATTGTCAGGAGTTCACGATGTGTTTCACGTATCACAGCTGAAGAAGTGTCATGCTGAGATGGCCGATATACCGTTGAATGATATAGTACCTTTGGAGGCGATTCAGCTGGATAATAATCTGACCTATGAGGAGAAGCCAGTTAAGATTCTTGAGTTTGATAGCCGAGTCACTCGCAACAAGGTGATCAAGTTTTGCAAAGTTCAGTGGAGTCATCATACCGAGGAGGAAGCCACCTGGGAGCGAGAGGAGGATATTCGCAAGGACCATCCGCACCTATTTTCTAGCCAACCTGAATCTCGAGGGCGAGATTCATCTTAAGGGGGGTAGGTTTGTAACATCCCAAATTTCCAATTTGGCATGTTATACATAGATCATCCATGCATATCATATTTTATTGTTTTTAGTTTGCAATCCTCGAGATCCTAAGCAACTCAAGGACCTTCGGAGAGAGTTGGGGATTTTCTAATTTTCATATTTGAAATTTTATCAAATAGTGAAGACGAGGATTTGATTTTAATTATTTTCTCTCCGGAAAATATTTCATTTAAAAATATTAAATGAGGGGAGATAATATGACTTCTCCAAAATAATTGGAATATCGGAGGAAAAATGTTAAAATCATTTTTGGATTTTATTTGAGTTTGTTCGGGATTTTATTTTCTCCTAGAAAAATGTTGCATGTTTTAAAAATGCATTTTAGGGGCCAAGAAAAGTTCATCTTGTTCTAGATATTTTATTTAGACGGAGAAAACTTGTTTTGGAATTTTTAGATTTTTATTTATTTTTCTAGGAATTTTCTTTCGGCGGAATGTTTAAAAAAAAAACAACCTCGCGCCCGACTGGGCCGAAGGCCCAGCCGAGCAGGCCGGCCCAGCCGCCGCCGCCGCCGCCTTCCCCGCGTGCGCCGCCGTGCTTGGCACGGACGCCGAGGGAGCCCGAGCCGGACTCCACCCGGGCGC
>NC_041381.1:334909764-334946859 GCF_002162155.2 Triticum dicoccoides | reverse complement strand
CCCTTGCCGAACCCGCCGGAGCCGCCCGCCCCGCCGGACGAGCCTCGCCGGAGGTACCCGACCCTCGCCGCCTATTTGTTTTTAAAAATTAAACCCTTCGGGTTTTTTTAGAAAAACCCTAGATCATTTTTTGTTATATAGATCGGTTTATTTGTTTCCCCGGTTTATTTACTTAGCGAACGTCCGTTCGTCCGTTCGTTTTAATGAACGTGTTCACTGTTTAGTTTCTGCTAACGAACGTTCGTTCGTTTAGCCCTTCGTCGTTTTTCTTTTTATCGGATTTATTCCGCGATTATTCTGATCGCGATTTCTGATCTGATATTCAAACTTGTTTATCTTTTCGCTCGTTTATCAGAATCAGGCGATTCAAGCACCTGGAGTTTCATCTTGAAACCCTCTTTCCGAATAATCAACTCACACAAGATTTTTCTTCTGTAAAATTTGACTTAGATCCAGATTAGCAAAACGAAGTTGTTTCTTTTGCCGTTTGAGTTTTGTTGCTTCGTTTGATTTGATTCTTTTTGCAAACCGGAGTTCTTAAGTTGAACTCTCTAGTCAAACTCTTTTATTTGGAGTTCTACTTGTGCATCTTTGATTGTTTCTTATGTATGTTATTGTTTGCTTACAGTAGAATTCCCGGAGTGCGAAGCGTGTTACTACGAGTCTCTAGGATTCCCGGATCGTCAGCAAGGCAAGTAACACATTGATCATACTCTTTTCATACCCAGTTTTTATGCATTAGTTTTAATCCTCAAACATTGCATGATTAGGATGCCTTTAACATGTGGGTATTGGGAAGTAGTAGATGAGGTAGAACCTATTGCCCTGTTTTATCAAACCCTTGGGAGTTACTTCTACGTTATGCTTATATTGCCATGCTATGCTCGTAGATGTGGATTGGGTTTGAGTGATATCCATGACAGATGTGAGATTGTTAATTAATGGTTTACTTAAGGTGGCAACTTTAATTCACATCTGGGTGGATTGAGGCACCTGGGGTATCCAGTGATTGCCTGTTTTATTTTTGGAAATCCTGGGGTTACCGTGTGATTCTCCTATGGACCGCCACCCAGGCTCAAAGGGAACTGAGTCTATTCATGCTAGAAACTTCCGTGTGTAGCCGCAAGCTATTATGACCTCTAGCATAGTTGAGTAAGTTGCGTGAAGCTCTTGAAGAGGTGGATCAGTAGGTAGTGGGTTTGTAGGTTTGGTATGGTCTGCCCGGAGTAGAGAGTTAATGCTTCTGAAAGACTGTGTCTCGGTCATCCGTCTCTCAAACACCATGCAGTGCGAGAATCAACGGAGGCGATCGAGTCTTGTGGGGAAAAGTGCGCAAACCTCTGCAGAGTGTACAATCTAATCATGGTTAGCCGTGTCCCCGGTTATGGACAATTCTGAGTATCTAGTACTTGAGTATTCGCATGTATCTCAACACTCTTAAATTAATATTGCTGGGTTGTTAACTATTTTTAATTGGGATCATTGAGTTGGGGTTACCTTCTCAAATGATGTTTCAACTACCATGATAGTTAAATAAACTGATTCCTTTGTAGTAGCAAAAAATTGGCTTTTCGCAAAACTGTAACCATAGAGCTTTCCACCAGCCAATTATGCATGTAGTGGTAGCATTATTCTGTTATTGCTCTTTTGTGTTACGTTGCCAGCATATTCCATGTGTTGACCCGTTCTCGGGCTGCAACGTATTATGTTGCAGACTTTTCAGACGAGGAGTAAGGTTCGTAGGTCGTTGCCGTGCAGCTCAGCTATGCCGTTGGAGTTGATGGACTCACTTTATCTTCCAAGCCTTCCGCTGTTATCGCATTAGATGGCCTTAAGCCATATTATTGTAATAAGTTCTCTTTTGAGACATTCGATGTAATAAGTGTGTGATTGCTACTCTATTATAAATCCTTCAAAGTACTGTGTGGTGTCAGCATTACTGATCCAGGGATGACACCTGAGCACAGAGACTTGACCATCTGAGGTCGGGTCGCTACATTTTGAGCTTGAGCCAATCCTTTGCCCTTAGTATTTTGAGGGATCCACTTTCATCATCCATGCCATGCCATTCATTGAGCTTTCCTGAAATAATAGTCTTGGAATAGCATTAGCTCAATGAGCTATATGTTGTTATGAATTACCAAAACCACCTAGAGATAGTTGCACTTTCACGCAGCCCCAACCCCATACATGGCCGAACTCCGTCGGCCGCAAACGAGGTCGTCGCCGTCAGTTCCGGCCACCCCAGCAGCTCCCACTACCACCACTCAACGTGCGCGAGCTCCAGCTACTCGTATATGGGCTCCGTCATTGATTTGGTCGCCGGAGGAGCAATCCCGAGCACCACCGCCGCATTTGACCCCGTCGGCGGCTAAACGCCGGCGAGTTTGACCCACTTTGACCACAGCGGGACCCCCCTGTGTCCATGACATGTGTGGCCGGCCTTTGGCTGAATTAGTGTAGGGTTATGATTAGTGCTAATTGCCACTATTAGAGGTTAATCTCTCACTAACTAAACACTGTGCCACTGACACTGGGACCCACTACCCAGTTAATCCACGGTTTATATTTAAACCTTCTTAATTAAAGCCACAGCCACTGACATGCGAGCCCCGCTGGTCAGGTTTGACCCGGAACGGCCCTATTGACCGCTGGCATCACAGTGACATCATGCTGACACAGTAATTCATTTCTAGAATTTAAATAAATCTTAAATGGGTTATTTATTCTAGAAAATGTCCAAAACTTCTAAAATTCATATAAATTCAACCATAACTCCAAATAAGATAAATTATATATGAAAAATGATCAGAAAAATCCAATCTATCCATCTGCACTGGTTTCATGCATGTTAAAGCAACTAAAACCCACTGTTTATATCAAAACATGATAATGCACTTTATAAATTCATAGTTTGAGCTTGAACTTCAACCTTGGGTTCAAAATAACTCAAACCCTTCTGGTTTTAGTTGCATTAGCTCAATCCATAGCATCTTGCCATGTCACATTCATGCATCATATTGTTGCATAGCATTGATTGTGTTCTCTCTTGTTTGCCGGTGGTTGTTCCCCCTTAGTAGACGTATGTTCCGACAATGAGTTTGATGACACCGATGAAGAACTATACTATCTTCAGAAGTGCCAGGCAAGCAAAAACCCCTTGTTCATTCCAATACAATCCCACTCTCTCGCTCCTGCTCTCTTTTACTGCATTAGGACAACAACGATTCAACTGTTACATGTTGCGGTAGTTGAACCCCTTATCCTCTGCATGACCTGTCATTGCCACAGTAAATAGATGAAACCCACTAGCATGAGTAGGAGTTGTTTGAGCCCTGATGTGCCTACTCATTCATGCTTGTTTGTCATGCCTGCTACTGCTTAGAGTTGAGTCAGATCTGATTCATCGGGGATGAATCGGAATGGTGATGAACATGTCCTACTATGTGTGAGCTAAGTGTGTGAACACGATTTGGTAAAGGTAGCGGTGAGAGGCCATGTAGGAGTACATGGTGGGTTGTCTCATTGAAACCGTCCTCAGGAACTGATTTCTATGTTTGTGATCCATGACCAGTTACTACCATCCATTGGAATGCTTAAGTGCCCCTCTCGACTTCTTAACCACCCTTGTCCTCTGTCCAAGAGTCGCAAGTAGTTTCTGGTCTTTGTAGTATGCTGGAGGCCGTGCACAGCGCTGACCCGAGGGGTGGGCTGTGATGCGGTAGGCACGTGGCCGGGTATGTTGGGTGCTCGTTTGGTGTCGTGAAACCTTGTACGCATCATTCATGGCCGTATGTGGAAACCTCGGCCGGACTCCCTGCGAATGGAACCTGAATAGGCGATAACCTGGACTAGAGACTTGAGTGTTTAGGTAGGCCGTGGCCGACACCCTCGTTGGGCTTCCGCTTGAAGGTTGCCGAGTACATGTCGTGTAAACGACGGTAAGTGGTGAGAGCGTGTGTGAAGAAGTACACTCCTGCAGGGTTAACATCATCTATTCGAATGGTTGCGTCCGCGGTAAAGAACCTCTGGGCTGCCTATACAGTTCATAGACAAGTGAAAGTGGATACTCTAAAATGCGCAAGATAAGCGTGAGTGCTATGGATGGCGTTCTCGTAGGGAGACAGGAGTGGATCCATAGTGGTGTATTGATATGGTGAATGTGTGGACTCGTGTGCGCCACCAAAAAAGAGTTACTTGTAGTCGTAGTTCAGAATAGCCACCGAGTCAAAGCTGGCTTGCTGCAGTTAAACCCCACCACCCCCTTTGTCGATAATGATGTATATGTAGTTAGTTCTGATGTAAGTCTTGCTGGGTACATTTGTACTCACGTTTACTTAATTTATGTTTTCGCAGAGAGATTTTAGTCTCGCTCGTAGTACCGCTTGGACTTCGACGTTTAGCTTGCTACCTCAGCTACGATCTTGTGCCCTCGGCAGGATCTTGTAGATAGTCAGGCTTCTTAGCTTTTTCTATTATAGATGTCTGTACCCAGACATGATAAGCTTCCGCATGTGTTTTGACTTGTATGCTCTGAATGTTGGGTCATGAGACCCATGCTTGTAATATCTCGCTCCTCGGAGCCTATTGAATAAATACTTGAGTTGTAGAGTCATGTTGTGATGCCATGTTGTATTTGCACATATAGAGCATATTGTGTGTATGCTATTGAAATGCTTGGTATGTGTGGGATCTCACTATCTAGTTGTTTATCCTTGGTAGCCTCTCTTACCGGGAAATGTCTCCTAGTGCTTCCACTGAGCCTTGGTAGCTTGATACTACTCCGGAACACTTAGGTTGGCCGGCATGTGTCCTTCTTCGTTCCCGTGTCTGTCCCTTCGGGGAAATGTCACGCGGTGTCTACCGGAGTCCTGTTAGCCTGCTATAGCCCGGTTTACCAGAGTCCTGCTAGCCCAGCTGCTACAGCCCGGATTCACTCGCCGATGACCGACACGTTCGTTGTTGGGTCATGTATGGCTGTCCCTGTAAGTTAGTGCCACTTTGGGTTCACGACTAGTCATGTCAGCCCGGGCTCCTTGTCATATCGATGCTAGCGACCTTATCATATACGTGTGCCAAAAGGCGTAAACGGTCCCGGGCCTAGTAAGGCATCACCCGTGGGGATACCATGCGTGAGGCCACAAAGTGATATGAGGTGTTACATGCTAGATCGGTGAGGCACTGAGTCGGGTTCCTAACAGTTCCTAAGGCTTCATCACCCCAAGAGGGACAAGACTCGGCGGACACTTCCTCCCTCGTCGCTCATCCCGTTTACTTCGTCAGCACCATGCTGCGTGACGCACGGGCGTGTTACCCCATGCCGCAGAAGCTCCTCCTTGCACTCCTCGTCACTTCTAGGAAGTTGTGCCACTACTTCCAAGGTCACCCAATCAAGGTCATCTCAGCCTACCCCCTGGAGAGGGTGCTCCGGAGCCCCAACGCTGCAGGAAGGGTCGCTGAATGGAATATTGAGTTGCAGGCGTTTCAGCTTGAATTCAGCACCACCCGAGTCATCAAGGGCGCAGCCCTCGACTTTGAAGTTGAATGGACTAACACACCAAGCCAAGAAGTAGGTGAGAACCACTCCCTCGCCCTAGGAGACGAAGTGCCTGATGGCTAGGTCATGTACTTCGATGGCGCATTCGCACGCCAGGGCGTGGGGGCTGGAGTCGCGCTCATCTCGTCCACCCAAGACAAGCTCTACTATGCCATGCAGCTCTGCTTCCAGCATGGTGAGAAGGTCTCCAACAACATCGCCGAATTTGAGGGCTTGATCACCGGGCTTAGGGCCGCGGTTGCCCTGGGGGTTAGGCGCCTTACCATCAGAGGCGACTCCTAGCTCCTCATCAACTTCTCCAACAAGGAGTACACGCCGAAGGACGAGCACATGGGGGCATACCTCAAGGAGGTACGCAAAATTGAGAAGCAATTCTTAGGTTTGGAACTGCAACATGTACCGCGTGGCACGAACAAGGAGGCGGACGACATCACCAAGAGAGCGTCTCGGCGCCTCCACTAGGAGCCCGGCGTCTTTGAGGAACTGTAGGACCTTGAGAAGAGGTGTCTAGAGGGGGGGGTGATTAGACACTAAGTACCAAAGTTGCAGTTTTTAAGTTTCTTTAAGTTTAAGTGGAGTTTAGGCACAAGTTTAACATTCACAATACATATCAAGAAAGCATGCAAAGAGTATATGAGCAGCGGAAAGTAAAGCATGCAACTTGCAAGAAAGTAAAGAGAAGGGTTTGGAGGATTCAAACGCAATTGGAGACATGGATGTTTTTGGCGTGATTCCGATAGGTGGTGCTATCGTACATCCACGTTGATGGAGACTTCAACCCATGAAGGGTAACGGTTGCGCGAGTCCACGAAGGGCTCCACCCACGAAGGGTCCACGAAGAAGCAACCTTGTCTATCCCACCATGGCCGTCGCCCACGAAGGACTTGCCTCACTAGTGGTAGATCTTCACGAAGTAGGCGATCTCCTTGCCCTTACAAACTCCTTGGTTCAACTCCACAATCTTGTCGGAGGCTCCCAAGTGACACCTAGCCAATCTAGGAGACACCAAACTCCAAGAAGTAACAAATGGTGCGTTGATGATGAACCCCGTGCTCTTGTGCTTCAAATGATAGTCCCCCCAACACTCAACTCTCTCTCATAGGTTTTGGATCTGGTGGAAAGAAGATTTGAGTGGAAAGCAACTTGGGGAAGGCTAGAGATCAAGATTCATATGGTAGGAATGGAATATCTTGGCCTCAACACATGAGTAGGTAGTTCTCTCTCAGAAAATGTATGCTGGAAGTGTAGGTTCAGTCTGATGGCTCTCTCTACGAATGAAGAGGAGGTGGAGGGGTATATATAGCCTCCACACAAAATCTAACCGTCACACACAATCTACCAAACTCGGTGGGACCGAATCGTTAAACTCAGTCAGACCGATTTAGCAAATAATGTGACCGTTAGAGTTTTCGGTGGGACCGAAATGCAACTCGGTGAGACCGATATGGTTATGGTTAGGGCATAACGTAATCTCGGTGAGACCGATTACACAAACTCGGTGAGACCGATTTTGGTAATAAGCTTTCCAGAGAGTTGGTCAGGCAAACTCGGTGGGACCGATTACTCAAACTCGATGGGACCGATTTTGGTAATAAGTTATCCAGAGAGTTTGCATTGTAATCTCGGTAGTACTGATTGCTCAAACTCGGTTAGATCGATTTTGATAATGGACATACACAGAGAGATTACTATCCCATCTCGGTGAGACCGAGATCCCTATCGGTAAGACCAATTTGCTTAGGGTTTGTGGCAGTGGCTATGACCTATGGAATCGGTGGCGCCGGATAGGAAGAATCGGTGTGACCGATTTTGGCTTCAGGTTTAGGTCATTTGTGGAAGTGGGAAAGTAGTTGAGGATTTTGGAGCATATCACTAAGCACATGAAGCAAGAGGCTCATTAAGCAACACCTCATCCCTCCTTGATAGTATTGGCTTTTCCTATAGACTCAATGTGATCTTGGATCACTAAAATATAAAATGAAGAGTCTTGAGCTTTTGAGCTTGAGCCAATCCTTTGTCCTTAGCATCTTGAAGGGGTTCCCACATCCTTTAGTCCATGCCACTCCATTGTTGAACTTATCTGAAACATGCTAGATAAAAGTGTTAGTCCAACAAGAGATATGTTGACATTAATTACCAAAACCACCTAGGGAGCACTTGTGCTTTCAGGAACGGCTCTTCAGACCATCGACAGTCCCCTATTCCTGAGCCAGTGCTGCCTCGGGAGAAGCTCCCCGCGACACTTGCTGTGGGGGCCCCACCCTATGGCACAGCCTCAGGAGGGGTGTTGGACCAAGGAATTCAAAGCGTACCTGCTTCAGGGCACCCTGCCAGAGAAGGAAGAGGATGTAGAGCGGGTGGCCCGCCAGGCCACCGCATACTGCATCTAGGACGGCGAGCTTTATCGGAAGCGCCCGAACGACGTCTCCCTGCAGTGCATCTCCAAGGAGCAGGGGTGCGAGCTGCTTGCCGACATTCACGGTGGGGATTGTGGGCGTCACTCCTCATCGCGCACCCTTGTGGGCAAGGCGTTCCGCAGCGGTTTCTACTGGCCCATCACGCTCAACAATGTCGATGTATTGGTAAGATCTTGTGAAGCCTGACAATTCCATGGTAAGTAGATCCACCAGCCCGCTCAGGGCCTCCAGACCATCCCGCTCTTATGGCCATTTGCGGTCTGTGGGTTGGACATCTTGGGGCCATTTCCTCGAGCGCCCGGGGGTTACCACTAACTCTACGTCGCCATCGACAAGTTCACCAAGTGGGTGGAGGTGGAAGTTGTCCGCACCATCCCGGCCGGCTCTGCAGTCAAGTTCATTAAGGGCCTCGTAAGCCGCTTCGGGGTGCCCAACCGCATCATCACCGACAAGGGCTCCCAGTTCACGAGCAACCTCTTTAAAACATATTGTGCTAACCTTGAAACGCAGATATGCTACGCTTCGGTGGTGCACCCGCGGAGCAATGGCCAGGCCGAGCGCGCCAGCGCGCAGGTCTTGAGGGGCCTCAAGGCAAGGAGCTTCAAGAAAAAACTCAAGGCCTATGGCAGAGGCTGGCTCGACGAGCTCCCGTCCGTACTGTGGTCCATCCGCACCATCGTGAACAAGCCTACAGGCGAGACCCCGTTCTTCCTCGTCTACGGAGCCGAGGCGGTCCTCCCTCATGAGGTCAAGCATCGGTCCCCGCGGGTCTTGGCATTCGACGAGGTGCATTAGGATGCCTCGTGGGGGATGGACCTCGTGTTGGGGGAGGAACGTCGTCGCCAAGCCTCGCTCCAAGCTACGAGGTACCAGCAGGCGCTGCGGCGGTACCACTGCCGCAACATCTATTCTAGGACCCTCGAGGTGGTAGACCTCGTCCTAAGGCGGGTGCTCTCCAGGGAAGGGCTTCGCAAGCTCTCCCCCATTTGGGGGGGCCCGTTCAGGATCGCCCGTGTCTCTAGGCCTGGCGCCACGTGCTTGGAGACGCAGGACGGGGTCCCCATCCAGAACGCCTGGAACATCCAGCACTTCTGAAAGTTCTACCCGTAAAGAAGGCTCCGCGCCAGTGAAGGTCTCTGCTTGTGACACTCTCACGTAATAATGAGTTGGGGCTGTACACGCCCCGGAGTCTCCTGAGTGTCGCCCTTGGACCTCACGGGGGCTCCCTCCCACGTCCTAGTGGTAGCACTTAGCTCCGTGCTGGTGAGAAGACTAGCATATATAGGTGCCGGACGCGGCTGTTCTTTTGCTTGCTTTCTGTATCTGATTTGTGACTTCTTGAATAGAATTTGGAGTTTCAGCGTCTCTTTTTGGGGGTCGGGAATTTTTCTTCTTGCCTCGTTCGTTCCTCTCAGGCTCTACCTCAAGAGGAGTGGCAGTTGCCCGTCACTCCTCCTTGCACGTCACGCGCGCTGGGGCTGGGCAGGTGTGCACACTACGGGCTTGCCCGCGAACATACCTTTTGCAAAGCCTCAGTCCCTGGCCATGTGGCTTATCTGTCCTCGCGTAATGCTCTCGCATGAGCTTGCAGGCACTGCGCCTCCAGGGCCTCCTAGTTCTGCAGCTACGAGGGGCCCCCTCCTGAAGCTTGGTGACCAGTGGGTCACCCCTCGTCAAGGAACGCTCGCGCGACGCGGAAGTTCATCACAGGAACTCTAAGATAAGTTATCCCAACCACAATTAATGGCAACACGAGTATCATGAGGAAGCATAGAAATAATAACATAACGACACAAGCTCCATAGTCCATTACACGCCCTAGTAGGGCCTCCTCCTACTTCTTCTTTTTTGCAGTAGGAAGAGAAAGAAAAAATAGTGGAAGCCCCATGCTCTGCGCTGGTGGATAAACAACTGAAGGCGCCCCATGGGCTACGTCAACCTCAGGATGGCTCATGCTTTTCACGGCTGCTGCTCACCTTCAGCAACATTGCTCGCAACTTCCTCCTGGGCCTCATGCGATCGGGGCTGGACATGCTGCCTATGCTCGGGTCAGTACCAGCAACACTGAAATCCCAAGAGGCCGGGCTCTGGCTCGCATGGCCTGCTTCTGCGCATGTCACCCCACCAAGGCCCTTGGTGTCTAGTTTCCTTGTGTGACACCTAGGTGCAAGCCGACGAGAGCCAGGTATGACAAACTCTTGGGGTAGCCTCACTGTCGCCGGTGTTCCCCTTCGTGCAAGCCACTTGTGCATCACGGGGGGACCCCTGAGCATCGCGACTCATGAGTCTTCACTAGTTCTGAAGCCCCTCACCCCTGGCCTTGTTCAGGAATCGCGACCTGACATCCCAGCGGCAGTTGAGGTATGCGCGGGGTTGGGCCCTGACGACATAGAGCACAAATGCAAGCAAGAAGGAAAGAAAGTGCGGAAAGGAAACTACGGAGTATATGCAGTTATTACAAGTGTCCCACAAATTAATATTGTCTTATGCCTCCGCGAGGCAAGATCGATCTGCTGCAGGGTAACAAGGAAGCTTCAGGAAGAAGGGTCATTGCCGCCGCCTACCTCGGCCTCAGCGGACCCGCTGCAGGAAAACTTTCCAAGCAGCGCGGCTGAGGGAGTCCTGGACTAGGGGGTGTCCGGACAGCCGGACTATCATCGTCCGCCGGACTCCAAGACTACGAAGATACAAGATTGAAGACTCCGTCCCGTGTCCGGATGGGACTTTCCTTGGCGTGGAAGGCAAGCTTGGCGATACGGATATGTAGATCTCCTACCATTGTGAGCCTCCTCCGGTGTCTATATAAACCGGAGGGCTTTAGTCTGTAGGACACAACATACATTACAACAATCATACCATAGGCTAGCTTTAGGGTTTAGCCTCCTTGATCTCGTGGTAGATCCACTCTTGTACTACCCATATCATCAATATTAATCAAGCAGGACGTAGGGTTTTACCTCCATCGAGAGGGCCCGAACCTGGGTAAAACATCGTGTCCCTCATCTCCTGTTACCATCCGCCTAGACGCACAGTTCGGGACCCCCTACCCGAGATCCGTCGGTTTTGACACCGACATTGGTGCTTTCATTGAGAGTTCCTCTGTGTCGTCACCGATAGGTTCGATGGCATCTTCAACAACCGACGCTGTCCAGGGTGAGACTTTTCTCCCCGAACAGATCTTCGTATTCGGCGGCTTCGCACTGCGGGCTAATTCCCTTGGCCATCTGGAGCAGATCGAAAGCTACGCCCCTGGCCATCAGGTCAGATTCGGAAGCCTAAACTTCACGACCGACATCCGCAGGGACTTGATCTTCGACGGGCTCGAGCCAAAGCCAAGCGCGCCGCACTGTTGCAATGGGCATGATCTAGCTCTGCCGCCGAACAGTGCCTTGGTGGCCGCACATGAATCCGCTTCGGCCTTTAGTCCGGAGCCGATCGCCCAGATCGAGGATCGGTGGATGGACACCACCTCGGGGGCTTCAACTTCCACGGCGATGGAGCCGAACGCTAATCCTGTCCCTCGCGAAACTCGTGATTCCGAGGTGCCGGACTCCTTGCCGGACTCCGGACCTCCCACGCCCCTACCAATCGAATCGGATTGGGCGCCGGTTACGGAATTCACCGCCGCGGACATCCTAAATTCGCTAAAGCATCTCTTGTTATCGGGAGAGTCCTGGTCGGACTATGGCCAGGATGGTTGGGATACGGACGACGAAGAAATTCAGAACCCACCCACCAACCACTTAGTAGCCACTGTCGACGATCTAACCGACATGCTAGACTATGACTCCGAAGACATTGACGGTATGGACGACAATGCCGGAGACGAACAAGAACCAGCGCCTACAGGGCATAGGAGGACCACCTCGTCATATGGCGTATATATGGTGGATACCCCAAAAGAGAGCAATAACGAGGGCCAACGGGCCGCGGCAGAAGATAACCCCGCCGACAAACAACCAAAACAGCGGCGCAAACGCCGCCCTAAGTCCCGCCTCGACAACAACAACGCTCCTAAGGACCCCGCAATACAGCAGGGCACACAAGTGGACGACGAACATGCAGATAAGCAACCGTCCGAACAGGACGAGTCAGATAATCAGTCCAGGCCCGGCGAAAACAACAGTCCGAATGATCTCATGCCGGACACGTCGCCGGAGAGTAAAAACCTTCGGAAAAGACTCGTCAACACTGCAAGAAGCTTGAAGAAGGAAAAACAGAAGCTCAAAACAGCGGAAGACACACTCAGAATGAGGTGGAGCAAAGTGGTCAAAACCGCGGATAAATACGGCAATGGTCACCAGTCAAAGAGCTACCCGAAGTGCAGGCTATTACCAGAATTTGACGAAGAGGCCATAGAGCCCCCACAGCCAAAAAATGAAAAGGCTTCCTGGTTGGATAGACGGCCAGATGATAGGCCAAATTCTGAAAGGGCGCCGCACATAAACCGACTAATGAACCTGAAAAGACAGATGGCCCAGCAAGGTCCATTTACGGGCCAAAGAAGAAGGCCCCAGGAAGCAATGCAACACGTCAAGTGTCAGAAGATAACGGCACACCCAAATACAGGGGCGCCGCACACCCACTATGTTTCACCAATGAGGTGTTGGACCATGAATTCCCAGCAGGATTCAAACCCATAAACATAGAGGCCTACGATGGAACAACAGACCCTGGAGTCTGGAGAGAAGATTATATACTACACATACACATGGCCAGAGGAGATGATCTCCACGCCATAAAATACCTACCCCTCAAGCTCAAAGGGCCAGCCCGTCATTGGCTTAAAAGCCTCCCAGAAAACACTGTTGGAAGTTGGGAAGAGCTCGAGGACACGTTTAGAGCAAATTTTCAAGGGACTTATGTCCGCCCTCCGGATGCAAATGATCTAAGTCATATAACTCAACAGCCCAGAGAATCAGCGCGCAAATTCTGGAACAGGTTCCTCACCAAAAAGAACCAAATAGTCGACTGTCCGGACGCCGAAGCCTTAGCAGCTTTCAAACACAACGTCCGAGACGAATGGCTTACCAGACACCTCGGCCAAGAGAAACCGAGGACAATGTCCGCGCTAACAAGCCTCATGACCCGCTTCTGTGCGGGAGAGGATAGCTGGCTAGCAAGATGCATCACCAGCGACCCAAGTACATCCGAGATGAGAGATGGAAATGGAAAATCACGGCACGGGAAAGAACAGCGCTGGAACAAAGAGAAAAGCCCAAAGAGCACGGCAGTCAATGCCGGATTCAAAAGCTCGCGGCCAAACAACAAAACACTGCCTCTTAAGGATGATAGCGACAAGCTATCCAACTTAAACATGATTTTGGGTCGGATATGTCAAATCCACAGTACCCCCGGAAGGCCTGCAACCCATACCCATCGAGATTGTTGGGTTTTCAAACAGTTCGGCCGACTAAACGCCGAACACAAGGGGCTCGACGCGTCAAGCGAAGACGATAAACCCCACCAGGAGAGCACCGGAAAGCAAAAGACTTTCCCACAAGAGGTCAAAGCAGTAAACTCACTTCACGTGATAATACGGAAAAATAGTGCGGCACCCTCTAGAAAGAGCCTCGCACGGTCCAGCCCAGCAGACCATAGAGATTGGATATCAAAACCAATCATTTTTGACCACCTGGATTATTCCAGAAGCATTCGAAACACAGGACAGACTGCCCTGATATTGGATCCCATAATCGACGGACTACAATTTACTAAAGTCCTGATGGACGGAGGCAGCGACTTAAACCTGCTGTATTCAAACACAATCCGCAAGATGGGGGATAGACCCTACTAAAATTCGACACAGCCGCACTTCCTTCAAAGGAGTGACGCCAGGCCATTACGCCAAGTGCACAGGCTCCCTATTACTAGAAGTTGTGTTCGGATCACCGAACAACTTCCGACGCGAAAAACTACTTTTTCATATCGTCCCATTTAAAAGTGGATATCAAGCACTCTTGGGACGAGAGGCTTTTGTCCGTTTCAACACCATACCACATTACGCGTCTCTTACACTCAAGATGCCCGGTCCACGTGGCATCATTTCAGTGCGAGGGTCACTTAAAGACCCCAGACACGGATAGACGAGTCCGGCATAAGTAGGCTAGGGGCTCCCTAGCCGCACACCCCTCCACAAGGGGCTGCGCGCACAAACAGCTGCGAGTTCATACAGGCTCCGCTTTATTCTTTTATATTTCTTCTTTCACATATACCTTTTTCGCACTAGTTATTTCAAACTAAGTTCCTCTCTTTTTACAGATGAACAACGTGCACACCCGTCCAGGATAACGGCACAACGGAGACACAAGCGCAGACGTGCAGTAGGGACCCGTTGCGAGGATTCTTTTCAGATTAAGACCCTGCGTAAACCTTTTTTACTGTCTCTTGTTGTTATTGTTCCTTGGTTTCTTCCTATAACCAAAGCAGAGCCTGGCGTTTTGGCATCGGCCGCGTCAGAGGACCATGCCCGTACCTGGACACTAGGGGCTTAGGGCATTGTTCTGCCCATTATTACAAAGACCGAACACCTTAGGGAGTGTTCGGCGTCTCGAGTTAGGCATTATATGCATTAGCTCCGAATCATGTCTTTGGTCAAATGTTGGGTTTGCCCGGCTCCTGTGTTTTGCTGCCTTACGTTCCGTATCATCGGCTAACGCGGCACCAGGAGAACTACTGCTATTGTGCCCCAGTTCGGCTGGGCGAGCACCTTAGTAGAGAAAGCCGAAAACTGACTGTCATGATACAGCGAGAGACTGGTCAACCACTCGATCGACTACCGGAATGTTTAGAATTCCCTAATTTGACGAAGGACCGTTTCCCGGTCAGGCACACACGCGCCCCGAACTCGGAGAAGCGCAGTGCCCCAAGGGGCTATATCGTAGCCCCACCCTCGAACTCCACTGGCTAAGTGAAAGTGATAAAGCATTATAGTCTGAATTGCCTCGTTTGCTACGCTACCACCTCCTTAACAGGACCGAGACGTCGGATTAAGTGTGAAAACGCGCTATTTTTGCGAACACCCCCGCACCTTGTGCGTGGGGGCTGAAGCCGAAGACTGCAATCTTTCAGGTTATACAAATGTATACGTAAACGGCCGCATAGGAGATATTTTACTACTTGGGACGCACAAGTATAAAAAGCAGTTATAGCATAATCATTGTTTTACAAGCTAAAACGTTCATTTGAATGTGACATTTTTTGAGCACTGCGACTCTATTACACGAGCGCCACGCATAACTTCCCCAAAATAGTGCTCGGCGGGTAACCGGCTTTCGTCCGAACCCTGGGCGGCAATAGCGGTGGCATCCATCTCTGTCCAATGTGTCTTCACACGGGCAAGAGCCATCCGCGCGCCTTCGATGCAGGCCGACCGCTTCATCTCCTTGATATGCGGCACCGCTCCAAGAAATTGCTGCAATAAGCCGAAATAGCTCGTCGCCTTGGGCCTCTCTGGCCAGACATGAGCCACAATGTCAGTCATGGCAAGTCCGGACAATCTATTTAGCTCGGCCCATTCGGCCAACCGATCGGTCAACGGAAGTGAACGATCCAGACTATGGAATTGAGACCAAAATAGCTCTTCCGTCTTGTGATCCTTCTGGCTCCGGAAGTGCTCAACGGCATCAGCCGCACTTGCCTCTAAGTCCATATACGGATCCTCCGGACCCCACAGCTGGCCAAGTTGAGCATACTTTTGATCCGTAAACCGGCGACACAACAGAAACAGCTTGCCAGCCACAATATCTCCGGCCTGGCGCAACTCCTCCTTCCTAGCCCGCATTGCAGAACGGGCATCCTTGGCCTCGGTGGTGGCCTTCCCCAGTTCTTCCCGCTCCGATAAGCGCTCCTTTTCAAGAGCCTCATTGCGGTTGGCAGCATCTTTCAATTTCACAGCCAATTCGGCCACCTTTTCCCTGCTTAGGCAGTGGGCAGCCTTTTCGGCTTTCAACTCCTCGGCCGCCCTCGAGGCAGCCGCATCACTCCTTCGGGCTTGCTCCTTAGCTTGAGCAAGTTCGGCCCGAAGGCTCTCCACAGCACCAGCACCGTCTGTATCATAGCATATAATTTATCAAGAGGAGGGCTTTGACCCCCTTAATAAAAGCGACTATGGAGAACTCATTTACCTTGCGACTCGTCAAGTCGCCGGTTGACAAGCGCGATGTCCGCATCCGCCACGTCAAGTTGCCGCATTAACTCGGCAACTCCACTAGTCCGGCTAGACCTCGGACTATCCGCCACCTACATAGGAACGGCGACATTCATTACTTGTGATTTTGATCCTCGGCACGCTGTCGTTTTCGACAACCTACCGAGTCTCAGGGGCTACTATCTATACAGGGCGCACTTTTATGTGCAAAACTGTCAAAAAAGGTGCGTCATTCTTGCGTACCTCAAATCCCGCCAGCAAACTCTTTGCGGCATTACGCAATCCGCTCTCGGCGGACGAAATCCTTCCAATCACCCTACGCATCAAAGCACGGTGATCTTCTGAGATGGACGCCCTATCAAGCAGATTCTTCAGTTCTCCCGGCCGGATACTAGTGGGCGCCGAACTCTCCGGCCCCTCCGAACTCTGGGATACCCTCTGTGACGATACTTCAGGCTCGTCTGCCCTATCTGACAGCGCAGCAGACGAAGGCATTTCGCTCTCCATCATCTCCGGAAGAAGATCCCCCGAAGACGAACTCATCTGAGAAGGCTGCAAATCCGAACTGCAAGATAAAAATTTCGGTTATCCACAGAAGCACAGATGGAGGTATTTTCTTACTAATGAACCCCCCTTTTTCCTACTCACGGCTCGCTGGAGGGCTGATCCTTTAGAGACGATTGTATGTCCGGGTTCTCCCCGGACGCCGGACCCCCCGGTGAAGATTTCTTCCCCTGTTTAGGGGCTTTGGCCTCCGGATCTTCGGAGGCGGTCCTCTTCTCCCCCTGAAAGGAGGGTTTTTTGATTCCCCCCTCTTCAGACGCCCCTTTGGGCGAAATAATAGCTCCTCTATTTTCCCCATCACTCCCTTCTACGGGCGCGACCTCCAACATTCTGACCAGCACGGGCTCCAGTGCGGTCTCTGGGAGGGGAGCCGGACACCTTATCAGCTTCGATCGCGCTACCCACTCCTGATGAAGAGTAATGGGTCAGGAGGCAAACTCTAGAAAAGCAGATAAACAGAACGTCCGGACTTTGAGCTATTTACCTGAGTATCCGGGCGATTGCAGCTTAGGCCTGCATCCTCGGTCAATTCCGGACACGCTGCTTGCGGTCCGAAGAACAACTTGTACATCTCCACGGGTGTCGCACCCATGAAGTGTTGGAGAATTCAAGGTCCCTCCGGATTGAACTCCCATAAACGGAGAGGACGGCGTTTGCAGGGTAGAAGACGCCTGATTAGCATAACCTGCATCACCACGACCAGATTGATCTCCCTCGCCTGGAGGTCTCGAATCCGGCCCTGCAATG
The DNA here is from genome assembly GCF_002162155.2 of Triticum dicoccoides. Lineage (NCBI taxonomy): Eukaryota > Viridiplantae > Streptophyta > Magnoliopsida > Poales > Poaceae > Triticum > Triticum dicoccoides. The sequence goes on along the minus strand of NC_041381.1, from coordinate 334,929,425 downwards.
AGGGCACGTCTTCGGACGGCCCCCAATTGAGCCCTTGGTTGACCCACGACATCAGTCGGCGTGGAGGTCCCGGGCGGAATGAAGGCGGTGGCTTTTGCTTGCTGCCCTTCGAAGCGGTGATATAGAACCACTCCTGCTGCCACAGTCCGAGTTCCTCTTGGAAGGAACCCTCGGGCCACGGGGAATCGGCCCTTCTGCTTATGGCCGCCCCGCCGCACTCCGCTTGATGCCCCCCGATCATCTTCGGCTCCACATTAAAGGTCTTCAGCCATAGGCCAAAGTGGGGAGTTGTCAGGACCCCGACTCGATGTCACATCGATCTAGCCGGTAACACCTCATATCACTTTGCGGCCTCACGCACGGTATCCCCACGGGTGTCGCCTTACCTTTGCCCGGGACCGTTTGCGCCTTTCGGCTCACGTATATGATAGTGTCGCTAGCATCCATATGATAAAGAGCCCGGGCTGACATGACTAGTCGTAAACCCAAAGTGGCACAGACTTACAGGGACAGGCATCCATGACCCAGCTCCGAACGTGTCGGTCATCAGCAAGTGGGTCCGGGCTGTAGCACTGGGCTAGCAGGACTCCGGTAAACCGGGCTGTAGCGGGCTAACAGGACTCCGGTACTCAAAGCGTGACATTTCCCTGAAGGGACAGACACAGGAACGAAGAAGGACACATGCCGGCCAGCCTAAGTGTTCCAGAGCAGTAGCAAGCTACCATGGCTCAGCAGTAACACTAGGAGACATTTCCCGGTAAGAGAGGCTACTAAAGATAAACAACTAGGTAGTCAGATCCCACACATACCAAGCATTTCAATCATACACACATTATGCTCGATATGTGCAAATACAACGAAGCATCACAACATGACTCTACGACACAAGTACTTTATTTAAGGCTCGGGGAGCCATACATAACATACACAAAGGTACGGGTCTCACGACCCAACATACAAGTCATACAGTCATACAAACCAGCAGCAGAAGTAACTTGTCTGAGTACAGACAACTAGTAAAATAAAAGAGGCTTGGAAAGCCTAGCTATACTACAAGGTCCTTCACAAGCTCAGGGTCACCACTTGGGTCTTTAGCCTACTCGTTGATGTCAACGTCTACATAGAACCCATCAGAAGGGGTTGCAGCGTCTTCTGTAAAAATGTAGATTATAGCAACATGAGTACAAAGGTACTCAGCAAGACTTACATCAGATCCTACATACATGCATATTATCAAGAAGGGTTGGTGGAGTTATTGCAGCAAGCCAGCTTTGACTCTTGGCTAGACTATCCTACGATACTCCAACTTGAAATGGTTTTGCGCACACGAGTCCACTACTCACCACTTCAATACACTACCGAGGATCCACCTCCGTCTTCCTACGGAAGAGCCATCCTCGGCACTCACACTTATCTTGAGGCTTTTAAACAGTTTCCATTTACTTGTCTATGAACTGTATAGGTAACCAAGTAGTCCTTTACCGCGGACGCGGCTATTCGAATAGATCATGTTAACCCTGCAGGGGTGTACTCCTTCATACACGCTCCCACCACTTACCGTCGTTTACACGACATGTACTCGGCAACCTTCAAGCGGAAGCCCAACGTGGGTGTCGGCCACGACCTACCTAATCACCTAAGCCTCCAGTCCAGGTTTATCGCCTATCCAGGTTCCATCCGCAGGGAGTCCGGCCGAGGTTTCCCATACGGCCCCGAACGATGTGAATAGGGTTCCCGAGATACCTAACGGGTATTCGGTACACCGTGCCATGTACCTACCGCGTCACAGCCCACCCCTACGGTCAGCGCTGTCCACGGCCTCCAGTAGGCTACAAACACCAGAAACTACTTGCAACTCCTGGACGGAGAACTAGGGTGAATAAGAAGCCGAGAGGGTCCATTGGTTTCGGGCCCAATGCATGGTAGTAGCTGATTCTTAAATCACACATACAGATCTCAGTGCTTAAGGTCGGCTTCAATGAAACAACCCACCATGTACTCCTACATGGCCTCTCATCGATACCTTTACCAAATCGTGTTCACCACACCACTCTCATTACCGACGTAATCATTTCACTCTAGCCCATCACCCCGATGAAACATACCTGACACGACTCTAAGCATAGCAGGCATAGCAAGGTAGGAAAAACACATACATAGGGCTCAATCAACTCCTACACATGCTAGTGGGTTTCATCTAGTTACTGTGGCAATGACAGGTCATGCAGAGGAAATGGGTTCAACTACCGTAGCACACAGCAGTTTGAATCGCGTTGTCTTAATGCAGTAAAAGAGAGCAGGAGCGAGAACATGGGATTGTATCGATATGATCAAATGGTTGGTTGCTTGCCTGATAGTTCGATGCACTGATACGGTTCTTCGTTAGGGTAATCACGGTACTCCTCGGAGGCAGAACCTGTCGCAAAGGACACCGACACACAACCATCACCAAACAATGTGCAACAATATGATGCATGCATGAAACATGGCAATATGAGTGTGTTGGGCTAATGCAACTAAAACCAGAAGGGTTTGAACAAATTTGAATCAAGGATTCAAATTTCAAATTCAAATATGGCCTTTTAAAGTGCTTTTCCTTGTTCTGCTTGAAACATCAATTTAACTTGTTTGATCATGCATGAAAATAGTATAGATGGATAGATTGGATTTTTTTGATCATTTTTCATATATAATTTGTCCAATTTGGAGTTACAGAATAAAAGTTATGAATTTTTGAAGTTTAAATAATATTCTGGAATTTCCTGATTTAATTTAAATCCAGAAATATAATTATTGCGCCAGCATGACGTCAGCATGACGTCAGTGGTCAACTGCGGCTGTCTGGGGTCAAACCTGACGTGTGGGGGCCACACGTCAGTGATAGGGGGGTTTAACAGGTTTAAATTAATCTTAATTAGCGATTAGTGGCGCTGGGGCCCACTGGTCAGTGTCAGGGGGTTAACTAACAGTGGTTAGCGCTAATCCTAATTAGCTACAGGGCTGGGCCCACCTGTCAGGGACTCAGGGGGTCCTGCCGTGGTCAAAGTGGGTCAAACCCACCGGCGACACGACGCCGGCGAGGCCCGAGACGGCGGCGCGATGCGGGATCGCGCTACAGGGCACGGGCGAGGCCGTTCTTGGGCTCGTTGGAGAGCTCTTGCTCCCGCGCGTCGAACGGTGGCCGTGGCTGGGCCTGGGGTGGCCGGATTCGACGGCGGCGAGCTCGGCTGCGGCCGCCGGAGTTCGGGTGCGGTCGGAGTCGGCGTTGCAGGGTGTTTGGGGAGGCGTTGGTGCGTGCTGCGTGCTCCTAGTGAGGCGTGGAGCACGATAGTGTGCTCGGTTGGGCGCTACGGTGACCGTGGCCACGACGGCGACATCGCCGGCGGCGTGGAGCTCTCGGCCAAGGTGGGGCTAAGGCCTAGAGGTCGAAAGAGACCAGGAGAGAAGGGGGAAACGACTCTGGGGCTCACCGCGGTTGCAGTGGGCGTCGAAGCGGGCTCGGAGACGCGCTGGAGACGGCGAATCGACGGCGACGGTGGTCGGAGCCCGAGGAGGGGAACGGTGACGTGGCGGCGATGCAGGGCTTCCGGAGACCCGTGGAGCGGTGGGGAGGAAGAGGAGGTCGAGGCGGAGCCGCTAAGCTAGTCGGGGGAGCGAGGGGTGGCCGGAGACGGCTGCTATGGCGAACGGCGGCGACGGTGGTGTTCGGCCGTGTGAGAGAGAGAGCAAGGGAGAGGAGGGAGGAGCCGAGGGAGAGTGAGAGAGAGCAGGGGGGAGGCGTGGCGTCGTCCAGGGGCATCGAGGCGAGGAGGGGAGGGCAGGCAGGCAGGGAGAGAGGTGGCGTGGCGCGGTGGCGCGCGCGCGCGCCGGCCACACTCCCCTCCCTCTGTCGGGACGAAGACGACAGAGGAGGGAGACGGGCTGGGCCGCCTGCTGGCTGGGCCGGCCAGCTGGATGGGCTGCACAGGGAGGAGCCCAGGTAAGCTTCTCCCTTTTATTTTTATTTTGTTTTCTAATTTCTGACATTTGTTTTGATTTAAATAATATATTAAATCATTTATTTAACTTATGCCAATTTTTGCAGGGGCTAGATATATTATTCCAGAGCTCCTTTATAATTGGCATAATATTTGGACATATATTAATATATATAGAAATATATTTCCAATGCAAATATTTATGCATTAATTCCAAATGCCCAAAATAAATGTCCATGAGCCACTAAAAATATTGGTTTGATTTTTATCTCTGTCCAATATTTTCAGAGAGCAACATGAGCATTTTCTTGGACCCTTTTGGAGAAATTTTTATTTGGGTCATTTTCAAAATGATTCTGAGGGTTTCACAGATCCCCATTTCAAGTTTCTGATGAAAGAGTAAACATGATGCAACACTCTAATGCATGACTAGCTAGGGTGTGACAACTCACCCCCACTCAAAAGAATCTCGCCCCGAGATTTGGGTTCTTCCGGGAAGAAGGCGGGGTACTCGAGTCGAAGACGATCCTCCCTTTCCCAAGTTGCTTCATCCTCAGAATGGTGCGACCATTGTACTTTGAGGAACTTGATGTTCTGACGTCGGGTGATACGTTCGGCCTGATCGAGGATACGAACGGGGTACTCTCGATAGGTAAGATTATCTTGGAGATCAAGCGTTTTGTGGTCCACTTCACGGATAGGATCCGAGAAGCAACGCCTGAGTTGAGAAACGTGGAAGACATCATGGACTCTGGAGAGATGCGGAGGTAGTTCCAGCTGGTAGGCAACTTCTCCTCGTTTGGCGAGAATGCGAAAAGGTCCAATGTAACGAGGAGCCAATTTGCCTTTGATACCGAAACGATGGGTTCCCTTCAGAGGGGTGACCCGAAGATAAGCCTTCTCGTCAACCTCGAAAGTCATAGCCTTATGTTTTCGGTCATATTGACTCTTTTGACGAGATTGGGCTGTTTTCAACTTTTCACGAACGATGCGAACTTGTTCTTCTGCTTCCTGAATCATATCCGGGCCAAAGAATTGTCTTTCCCTGGTCTCTGACCAGTTAAGGGGTGTTCGACACCGTCGTCCATAGAGAACTTCAAAAGGGGCTTTACCCAAGCTAGATTGATAGCTGTTGTTGTAAGCGAATTCGGCAAATGGAAGGCACTTCTCCCAGTCCATTCCGAATGAGATAACAGAGGCTCGAAGCATGTCTTCTAGAATCTGGTTGACGCGTTCCACTTGACCACTCGACTGAGGGTGGAAGGCGGTGCTAAAGGAGAGACGGGTTCCCATAGCATTTTGGAAACTTTCCCAAAATCGAGAGGTGAAAAGACTTCCTCGATCCGAGTTAATTTGCAAAGGAACACCATGGAGAGACACTATTCGGGAGATGTATAAGTCTGCCAGCTGACTAGCGGTTATACTCTCACGAACAGGTAGGAAATGGGCTACTTTGGAAAGACGATCGACCACGACGAAAATAGCATTATTCCCTCTCTTGGTCCTGGGAAAACCGGTAATGAAATCCATACCAATTTTATCCCATTTCCATTCAGGAATAGCTAAGGGTTGAAGGGTGCCAGCAGGCCGTTGATGCTCTGCTTTTACACGACGACAAACGTCGCAATTAGCAATATACTGAGCAATTTCTCTCTTCATCCTAGTCCACCAGAACCTCTGGCGTAGGTCCTGATACATCTTAGTACTACCGGGATGAATGGTGAGAGGAGATTCATGAGCTTCCTTAAGGATCAAACGCCTCAGGTTTCGCACTTTGGGAACCACTAGTCGATTCCCTAAGTATACGACCCCTTGATCATTAATGGAGAAGCAATTCGCAATTCCTTTCTGAATGTTTCTCTTGATGCGGGAGATTCCCGGATCTACCTTCTGTGCCTTGATAATCTGATCCGGAAGGGTAGGTTTTGCCACCAAGGTGGAAAGAAAACCTTGAGGAACAATGTGAAGGTTAAGCTTCCGAAATTCCTCATGGAGAAGCGGTTGACTTTGTTGTAACATCAGGTTGTTACAATAAGATTTACGACTTAGCGCATCAGCCATGACGTTGGCTTTCCCTGGGGTGTAGGTTATCCCTAAATCGAAGTCTGTGATCAACTCAACCCAACGTCTTTGCCTGAGGTTCAGATCCGGTTGGGTGAAGATGTACTTCAAACTTTGGTGATCAGTGAATATTTCGCAACGATTACCGAGGAGGTAATGTCGCCAGGTTTTAAGTGCATAGACTACAGCTGCAAGCTCTAGATCATGAGTAGGATAATTCTCCTCATGTGGGTGCAATTGCCGTGAAGCGTAGGCAATTACGTGTCGATCTTGCATGAGAATGCAACCTAGTCCTTGTCGCGAGGCGTCGCAGTAGATAACAAAATCCTTGGAGAAGTCTGGCGGTACCAGTACGGGAGCAGAAGTCAGGCGTCTTTTCAGTTCCTGAAAGCTGTGCTCACATTGTGGAGTCCACTCGAACTTTTTATCTTTCTTGAGGAGTTCGGTTAGAGGTTTGGCAACCTTGGAGAAGTTCTCGACAAAGCAACGACAATAGCTCGCTAAGCCTAGAAAACTCCGAACTTGCTTGACCGATTCAGGTGGAGTCCAGTTAAGGACGGCTTGAACTCGCTCAGGGTTAACAGCAATACCTTTACCAGATATTACATGACCCAGATAGGTCACTTCTGGCAACCAGAATTCACATTTAGAAAATTTGGCATAAAGGCGATGCTCTCGAAGTTTCTGCAACACTAGCCTTAGATGTTCGGCATGTTCTTCCTCGTTCTTGGAGTAGATGAGTATATCATCGAGGTAAACTACAACGAATTTATCCAAATACTCCATGAAGATTGAGTTCATTAACCGAGAAAAGGTGGCTGGAGCGTTGGTTAAACCGAAGGACATGACGGTGTACTCGTATTGGCCATAACGAGTAACAAAGGCCGTTTTAGGAATGTCTCCGTTTCTGATTTTGATTTGATGGTAGCCTAACCTCAAATCCATCTTGGAGAAGACTGAGGATCCAGCGAGCTGATCATACAGGTCGTTGATCCTGGGAAGCGGATATTTGTTCTTGATTGTGACCAAATTGACAGGTCGGTAATCTACAACCATCCGGTCCGTACCATCCTTCTTCTTGACGAATAGGACGGGGCAAGCCCACGGAGATGAACTAGGTCGGATGAAACCCTTTTTCAAGGACTCATCGAGTTGTTTCCTAAGCTCGGCTAGTTCTAGGGGTGCCATCTTATAGGGTCTTCTAGCAATCGGAACGGTTCCCGGAATGAGGTCTATTACGAACTCAACATCCCTGTCAGGTGGAACACCTGGCAATTCCTCTGGGAAAACATCCGGAAAGTCACGGACTACCGGAACGTCCTCAAGGTCTGGCAAAGGGCTGGCGTTAAGAGAATATAATTGTCGCTTGGCTAATCGGGTCAAGACATTGACTATCTTGCCCGAAGGGTGAGTGAGTTGAACAGTCCTAGAGAAGCAATCAATTTTGGCTTGATGAGCTGACATCCAGTCCATACCCAGAATGATATTGATATCTGAAAATATAAGGGCTATCAAAGAGGCAAGGAAAACAAGTCTGTCGACTTGGATTTCATTTCCATGGCTTACTCTAGAAGTTTGCCATTTGGATCCCGGAGTTTGAATTACCATAGAGGTTGGCATATCACCGAATGCGACGTTATGCAAGCGAGCATAGTTTTCAGATATAAAAGAATGAGAGGCTCCTGTATCGAAAAGAACAGATGCCGGGTGGCAATTAACAAGAAGCGTACCGAGAACGACGTTGGGATCCTCTTGAGCTTCTTCGGCAGAGATACAGTTGACATGGCCACGTGTAGCGGTGACCGGCTTGGCGTGGAATACTTTTCCTGTCGGCTTGCCACGGCCAACAGCTTTAGCAGACTGGTTGGGGTTGGTCTGGGGACACTCACGCATATAGTGACCAGATTCCCCGCACTTGAAACAAGTCACGGAACTGGTACGTGGAGGAGCATTGTTAGTTGGACCCCCATAGGGCTTGGCCGGTGCAGACTATTGAACGGGGCGAGGCGCCTGGAAGGATGGCCTCGGTGTGAACCTGGGTGGCAGGGCGGTGTTGGGTACCCACACGCGGCGCTTCTGAGGACCAGCACCGGATGAGGAACCCATATCACGGCCATGCTTGCGTGTTGCGTCATAGTCAGTCTGACCAGTTTCAGCACTGATGGCTTTGTTGACAAGTTTCTGGAAGGATGTGCACTCATGCAGACGGAGGTCGCGGCGAAGCTCAGGACTAAGGCCCTTACGGAACCTTGCTTGCTTCTTGGCATCGGTAGACACTTCCTCAGTTGCATATCGTGCGAGATTACCAAACTCCCTGCTGTAAACATCCACAGAAAGTCGGCCTTGGGTGAAACTGCAAAATTCTTCACGTTTACGGTCCATGAGACCCTCCGGAATATGATGCTCACGGAAAGCCTCGCTGAACTCAGCCCAAGTAGTGACATGGCCCGCTGGGCGCATAGCTCCATAATTTTCCCACCATAGACTGGCGGGGCCTTCAAGATGATATGCAGCAAAGGTGACCTTGTCAGCCTCCGCTACCAGCGCGGAACGCAGTTTATGAGAGATACTGCAAAGCCAGTCATCAGCGTCGAGAGGCTCGACGGAGTGGTGGAACGTGGGTGGATGTAATTTGATAAAATCACTGAGTGACACCACGTTAGTCCTCTGATGGTGTGCCGTGTTCTGTTCAATACGCTCCAACAAACGGTTGGTCTCCCGCTTGTTTCTCTCAGCTTCCATCATAACCTCGGCTAGTGAAGGAGGATGAGGCAGATTTTCATTCCTGCCTTCACTGCCTTCGGCCTGCTCTTGAGAAGCAGGGTTAGCGCGCGTGTTGACCATCCTAGGTAAACAAGACAATGATTTAGTCAGAATGATAAAATTCCGACATAGGTACAGAATGTAAGGAATAACTCGAAATGCAAGATGATCATCCGTATGACATGGTAGATACAGAAACTGCTTCTTTATTCCATCGTCATACACACCATACAGGGTTTAGTACAAGACCAAACAAAGTACTATTACGGTGAAAAGAGGATTACATCTCATCGGAGGCATTCCAAGCTCCTATACATTATTTTTCTACACCTCCGGAAAGAGTACAAACTAGGTCATATCCCACGAGTCACGCGGGACGATAGAGGACACAGCTAGTGCGAACTAGTGATACTACCACTAACTCAGACCGATCCGTAGTAGTCCTCGTAGAAATCACCTCCATAGCCTGGAAGCTCAACATGATCATCCGGAAACAGACGATCTCGCGGAGCTTGTGGACCATAGGGGATAGGATGAGGCCTTGGACCAACAGACGGTGGCCTGCGGGGACCGCGAGGTGGGGTGATGCCTCCTACATCACGCCAAACCATCACATCCGGCAGAGCAGATCTCACAGGATAGAGATCGCGCATATCCGAATATCCAGCTTGCACCGCGGTGCGAACCGAGTCAAAGTGGCCCAGTGGTCAGCACGGGTATTGAAGAGCTCTAACCTTAAGGCCCGATTTTCAGGGTCCTTATCCTCGAGCATCTCAGCAGTGGTGCGGGTCCGTGAGTCCTCCTGAGTGGGGTCAGCATAGATAGCCTGGAGATACCCTTGTGCTCCCGGAAGTGATCCTGGCATATACCGGAAATCAGAGTCCCGAAATAAACCAGATCTGACTCGCATAATGGTCATCATAGAGTAGGCGGCGTCCTGCACAGCCATCTCAATAGTAACCCCGAGTCCATAGGAGCAGTGAAGAGGCTCGGTGGATCCAGGATAAGATGGAAATATCCTGACAGTGCAGAGATACTGGCTTTGATTAAAGTCTCGGAATTGCTCTTCGACCGTGTACTCAGGATACCAACGGTATCCAGCCTCAGTCATTACCCTGACCAACTTGGCAGTATGGCCGGGTACATCTAGGCATCGAGTCAGGCGAACCACTTGATTGAGGTCGCGAGTGGCCATCTGAAAGCACAATCATAATGCAAGGGCATTAGAATTTCTAGCAAAATTTCGGCAGCATAACAGCTGTAAATGCTCAAGAAGGATTTTGAGACATTTGACAAAGGATTTCGTACACACTCAACATCATCATATCAAAGTTTTGAATCCATTCTAACAACATAATGTGGTAGTAGAACTGAACTAGGCTTGTATCCATCAAACTTATAAGGTACTAATGATTAGTAACACGTGATCCTGATAGAGAGAATAGGTCCTAATTCCTTAACCCCCGGTGGAAGAATGGAGTGACTCAGATCAGAATGTCATAAGATAAAGGAGTAAAAAGAGCCTTACGTTCCAACCCACAAACAATTCCCCTACATATAACTAAAGAATTTCTAGACTCAACATCGACCAGTTTGGCTTGGAGAACCTACAGGCAGTCCGGCTCTGATACCAACGCTGTCAGGACCCCGACTCGATGTCACATCGATCTAGCCGGTAACACCTCATATCACTTTGCGGCCTCACGCACGGTATCCCCACGGGTGTCGCCTTACCTTTGCCCGGGACCGTTTGCGCCTTTCGGCTCACGTATATGATAGTGTCGCTAGCATCCATATGATAAAGAGCCCGGGCTGACATGACTAGTCGTAAACCCAAAGTGGCACAGACTTACAGGGACAGGCATCCATGACCCAGCTCCGAACGTGTCGGTCATCAGCAAGTGGGTCCGGGCTGTAGCACTGGGCTAGCAGGACTCCGGTAAACCGGGCTGTAGCGGGCTAACAGGACTCCGGTACTCAAAGCGTGACATTTCCCCGAAGGGACAGACACAGGAACGAAGAAGGACACATGCCGGCCAGCCTAAGTGTTCCAGAGCAGTAGCAAGCTACCATGGCTCAGCGGTAACACTAGGAGACATTTCCCAGTAAGAGAGGCTACTAAAGATAAACAACTAGGTAGTCAGATCCCACACATACCAAGCATTTCAATCATACACACATTATGCTCGATATGTGCAAATACAACGAAGCATCACAACATGACTCTACGACACAAGTACTTTATTTAAGGCTCGGGGAGCCATACATAACATACACAAAGGTACGGGTCTCACGACCCAACATACAAGTCATACAGTCATACAAACCAGCAGCAGAAGTAACTTGTCTGAGTACAGACAACTAGTAAAATAAAAGAGGCTTGGAAAGCCTAGCTATACTACAAGGTCCTTCACAAGCTCAGGGTCACCACCTGGGTCTTTAGCCTACTCGTTGATGTCAACGTCTACATAGAACCCATCAGAAGGGGTTGCAGCGTCTTCTGTAAAAATGTAGATTATAGCAACATGAGTACAAAGGTACTCAGCAAGACTTACATCAGATCCTACATACATGCATATTATCAAGAAGGGTTGGTGGAGTTATTACAGCAAGCCAGCTTTGACTCTTGGCTAGACTATCCTACGATACTCCAACTTGAAATGGTTTTGCGCACACGAGTCCACTACTCACCACTTCAATACACTACCGAGGATCCACCTCCGTCTTCCTACGGAAGAGCCATCCTCGGCACTCACACTTATCTTGAGGCTTTTAAACAGTTTCCATTTACTTGTCTATGAACTGTATAGGTAACCAAGTAGTCCTTTACCGCGGACGCGGCTATTCGAATAGATCATGTTAACCCTGCAGGGGTGTACTCCTTCATACACGCTCCCACCACTTACCGTCGTTTACACGACATGTACTCGGCAACCTTCAAGCGGAAGCCCAACGTGGGTGTCGGCCACGACCTACCTAATCACCTAAGCCTCCAGTCCAGGTTTATCGCCTATCCAGGTTCCATCCGCAGGGAGTCCGGCCGAGGTTTCCCATACGGCCCCGAACGATGTGAACAGGGTTCCTGAGATACCTAACGGGTATTCGGTACACCGTGCCACGTACCTACCGCGTCACAGCCCACCCCTACGGTCAGCGCTGTCCACGGCCTCCAGTAGGCTACAAACACCAGAAACTACTTGCAACTCCTGGACGGAGAACTAGGGTGAATAAGAGGCCGAGAGGGTCCATTGGTTTCGGGCCCAATGCATGGTAGTAGCTGATTCTTAAATCACACATACAGATCTCAGTGCTTAAGGTCGGCTTCAATGAAACAACCCACCATGTACTCCTACATGGCCTCTCATCGATACCTTTACCAAATCGTGTTCACCACACCACTCTCATTACCGACGTAATCATTTCACTCTAGCCCATCACCCCGATGAACCAGACCTGACACGACTCTAAGCATAGTAGGCATAGCAAGGTAGGAACAACACATACATAGGGCTCAATCAACTCCTACACATGCTAGTGGGTTTCATCTAGTTACTGTGGCAATGACAGGTCATGCAGAGGAAATGGGTTCAACTACCGTAGCACACAGCAGTTTGAATCGCGTTGTCTTAATGCAGTAAAAGAGAGCAGGAGCGAGAACATGGGATTGTATCGATATGATCAAATGGTTGGTTGCTTGCCTGATGGTTCGATGCACTGATACGGTTCTTCGTTAGGGTAATCACGGTACTCCTCGGAGGCAGAACCTGTCGCAAAGGACACCGACACACAACCATCACCAAACAATGTGCAACAATATGATGCATGCATGAAACATGGCAATATGAGTGTGTTGGGCTAATGCAACTAAAACCAGAAGGGTTTGAACAAATTCGAATCAAGGATTCAAATTTCAAATTCAAATATGGCCTTTTAAAGTGCTTTTCCTTGTTCTGCTTGAAACATCAATTTAACTTGTTTGATCATGCATGAAAATAGTACAGATGGATAGATTGGATTTTTCTGATCATTTTTCATATATAATTTGTCCAATTTGGAGTTACAGAATAAAAGTTAGTGTCCTTCTAGGGTCAAACCTGACGTGTGGGGGCCACACGTCAGTGACAGGGGGGTTTAACAGGTTTAAATTAATCTTAATTAGGGATTAGTGGCGCTGGGGCCCACTGGTCAGTGTCAGGGGGTTAACTAACAGTGGTTAGCGCTAATCCTAATTAGCTACAGGGCTGGGCCCACCTGTCAGGGACTCAGGGGGTCCTGCCGTGGTCAAAGTGGGTCAAACCCACCGGCGACACGACGCCGGCGAGGCCCGAGACGGCGGCGCGATGCGGGATCGCGCTACAGGGCACGGGCGAGGCCGTTCTTGGGCTCGTTGGAGAGCTCTTGCTCCCGCGCGTCGAACGGTTGCCGTGGCTGGGCCTGGGGTGCCCGGAGTCGACGGCGGCGAGCTCGGCTGCGGCCGCCGGAGTTCGGGTGCGGTCGCAGTCGGCGTTGCAGGGTGTTTGGGGAGGCGTTGGTGCGTGCTGCGTGCTCCTAGTGAGGCGTGGAGCACGATAGTGTGCTCGGTTGGGCGCTACGGTGACCGTGGCCACGACGGCGACATCGCCGGCGGCGTGGAGCTCTCAGCCAAGGTGGGGCTAAGGCCTAGAGGTCGAAAGAGACCAGGAGAGAAGGGGGAAACGACTCGGGGGCTCACCGCGGTTGCAGTGGGCGTCGAAGCGGGCTCGGAGACGCGCTGGAGACGGCGAATCGACGGCGACGGTGGTCGGAGCCCGAGGAGGGGAACGGCGACGTGGCGGCGATGCAGGGCTTCCGGAGACCCGTGGAGCGGTGGGGAGGAAGAGGAGGTCGAGGCGGAGCCGCTAAGCTAGTCGGGGGAGCGAGGGGTGGCCGGAGACGGCTGCTATGGCGAACGGCGGCAACGGTGGTGTTCGGCCGTGTGAGAGAGAGAGCGAGGGAGAGGAGGGAGGAGCCGAGGGAGAGTGAGAGAGAGCAGGGGGGGAGGCGTGGCGTCGTCCAGGGGCATCGAGGCGAGGAGGGGAGGGCAGGCAGGCAGGGAGAGAGGTGGCGTGGCGCGGTGGCGCGCGCGCGCGCCGGCCACACTCCCCTCCCTCTGTCGGGACGAAGACGACAGAGGAGGGAGACGGGCTAGGCCGCCTGCTGGCTGGGCCGGCCAGCTGGATGGGCTGCACAGGGAGGAGCCCAGGTAAGCTTCTCCCTTTTATTTTTTATTTGTTTTCTAATTTCTGACATTTGTTTTGATTTAAATAATATATTAAATCATTTATTTAACTTATGCCAATTTTTCCAGGGGCTAGATATACTATTCCAGAGCTCCTTTATAATTGGCATAATATTTGGACATATATTAATATATATAGAAATATATTTCCAATGCAAATATTTATGCATTAATTCCAAATGCCCAAAATAAATGTCCATGAGCCACTAAAAATATTGGTTTGATTTTTATCTCTGTCCAATATTTTCAGAGAGCAACATGAGCATTTTCTTGGACCCTTTTGGAGAAATTTTTATTTGGGTCATTTTCAAAATGATTCTGAGGGTTTCACAGTTCCCCATTTCAAGTTTCTGATGAAAGAGTAAACATGATGCAACACTCTAATGCATGACTAGCTAGGGTGTGACAGGAGTGACGCGGAGGAAGGCTTTGCAGACTATAATGAATGCGGAGATATGGAGGATGGACTCCGGAGCCAAGTCGTGAAAATCCAGCCCGTAGTAGAACATGAGCCCTCTCATGAAGGGGTCCGTCGGGAAGCCCAAACCCCGACGGAGGTGGGATACGAAGACAACGAACTCACCGGGCTCGGGAGCGGGCACGGCCTGCCCTTGGGCAGGCAACCTGTGTGAAATATCGTAGGACAGGTACTTGGCCTCACGCAACTTTAACACGTCCTCCTTCGTGACGGAGGAGGGCATCCACCGACCCTGGAGGTCGGAGCCGGACATGGTTGAGAATCCGAAGCGCTCGAATCTGGGGCTCTGGGTGTTGGAACTGGGAGCAAAGAGGAGATTCGATGCGAGATTGAAGAAAAGAAACGAGCCTTGGTCCTCTTATAAAGGGGGAAAATACCAAGAGTCGTCTCCGTGGCCGTTCGGGATTCACCTTCGATAGAGGAGGCGTGGCGACGGGCACGGTTGGGTTACCCACGCACGTATTGATGAGAATCCCGGAATAAGGGGAACACGATCTCTGCTTCGACAAGACGTGCCAAGGAAACCGCTTCGCTAAATGTGCTGAGGTGGTATAATAAAAAACGATTCAAATAAAGGCTTGGAAGCGGTGTGATGTCATGCCGCGTAAAACGTCAGCAGATTGGATTTATGTGCATTATTCTCTCTACG
The DNA here is from genome assembly GCF_002162155.2 of Triticum dicoccoides. Taxonomy (NCBI): domain Eukaryota; kingdom Viridiplantae; phylum Streptophyta; class Magnoliopsida; order Poales; family Poaceae; genus Triticum; species Triticum dicoccoides. Next base: position 334,914,240 of record NC_041381.1, on the reverse strand, counting down.
GTGGAATGTGGAATTTATTTTGCAGAGCCGGACACTATCCTGGTGTTCATGATCTTCTCTGGATTATTCAAGGGAGGAACCCGCCTTGCAATGTCGAACATTATGCGCGCCGGACTTATCGTCATTGAAGCCTGGTTCAGGGGCTACTGAGGGAGTCCTGGACTAGGGGGTGTCCGGACAGCCGGACTATCATCGTCCGCCGGACTCCAAGAGTACGAAGATACAAGATTGAAGACTCCGTCCCGTGTCCAGATGGGACTTTCCTTGGCGTGGAAGGCAAGCTTGGCGATACGGATATGTAGATCTCCTACCATTGTAACCGACTCTGTGTAACCCTAGCCTCCTCCGGTGTCTATATAAACCGGAGGGCTTTAGTCCGTAGGACACAACATACATTACAATAATCATACCATAGGCTAGCTTTAGGGTTTAGCCTCCTTGATCTCGTGGTAGATCCACTCTTGTACTACCCATATCATCAATATTAATCAAGAAGGACGTAGGGTTTTACCTCCATCGAGAGGGCCCGATCCTGGGTAAAACATCGTGTCCCTCGTCTCCTGTTACCATCCGCCTAGACGCACAATTTGGGACCCCCTACCCGAGATCCGCCGGTTTTGACACCGACAGCGGCCATGTGACCCTCCACAACTTCTGCCATGATGCCGCAAGACTGTTTGGGGACGCGGCCTATCACCGCGCCGAAGTCGAAGCCAGAGTCGCAGTGGAGAAGGTGGCTGAAGACGCGTTTCGCTGCCACGGAGAAGAGGTCGCGACACTCCTCCTCCAGGATGTCGTCCACCTTCTGGGCAGCACCTTCGAGCTCCATGGTGAGTTTGGAGGAGAGCTCGGCATAGCCGGCGTCGGGGGTCGCGAGCGAAGCTTCGAACCCTTGCCTGCATATGGACTTCAGTGCTTGGCGGGCCCTAATGTCGAGGGAAGAGAAGGTGGTGCGGTCCGCCGCTGCCTTTGCTTCGGCGTCGGCTTGAATCTTCTTCTCCCTGGCGTCCAGTTGAGCACTCACCTCAGAGACATGCTTGGCATAGGCTGCTTGGGCTTTGGTCACTTCGCGCTGCAGCATTTCTAGGCGCCCACGCTCCATGGTCTGCCAAGCACCCACCTTCGCCAGCTCGGAGTCATGGTCCGCAAGCTTCGCCTCATGAGCCTTGAGGTCCTCCTCACGCTACTGGAGTTGCCACGTGCACGCGACCCGTTCTTTTTGAAGCACCTTCAGGCTGGCCTCCGCCTTGCCGCAGCACTTGACAGCCGCTTCTGCTTCAGCAAGCGCGCTATCACGAGCCGCCCTTGCCTCAACGGCTTCCATCTTGTTCTTTGTAGCGGCAGCCTCGGCCTGACTCAGGTCCTCTTTGGTTGCCGTCTCAAGCTGGATCCACCCTGAGGTGAGCCCTACGCGCTCCCTGGCGAGGCGTTTATCGGTATCCTGGAGGTCCGCCCCAAGCCGGTCGAGCGCAGCCGGGCGTCAGCCAAAGCCCTGCGCCTGATCAGGGTACCACAGTTCATGAGCGCGAGGGCCTGACGAGTGAGCAGCGCCGACACGCTTGTGGGCGCCGCGGCCGAAGAGGCCTCGACGTGTTCTCCTCGAGGCACATAGGGCTCTACGTCCTTCCCCCCTCTCGGCTCCCACGGTGCGGCTAGGGTAATTGCCGCCTCGGCTAGCCGAGTCCCAGGAGTGGGCGCTGCTTGAGGCTGCGCCGCGCCGCGCCCTGCGACATTGTCGGTGGCAGAGGTGAGAACGGCCGGTGAGTGGAGAGGTGCCTCCCCCTTGTACGTGGATGGAGCTGCCGCGCTCATGGCGAGTGGTGCCGTGTGCTGAGCCACCGCATCCCCAGTGACCGGCCCTCCTGGCAGAGTGGGTGAAGCTCTGAGAGGAGCCAGGGTGCTCGTGCGCCCGAGCATGGTGCCAGGTCGGTGTTGCGCGCCCCCTGGCCTGCCAAAGTGACCAAGCATCGAAGCTGCCTCAGGACGAATGGCACCTTCGCCACGACGACCGCCTTCTTCTTCTTCTCCACGCCACCACTTCTGGTTCGGCGCGATGGGAGACAGTATGAACCTATGGACTACAGGCGCACAATCAAAAGGCAAGGTAAGGGTACTTACTCGTCCAGCGTGGTCCACTTCCTCTTCTTCTTCTCCGCGGAGGCAGACGTCCTCGCTCCATCCCGGGGGCCATCAGGGTGACTCTCGGCAAGCCCCACTATGGCACCACTTCCCGGGGAGGCGGTGCCATACTGGGGCTTGCCGAGGGTCACCCTGATGGCCTCCAGGATGCTTCTCGGGGAGGCGCAAGGATTCCTCGGAGGGGCCTCGGTCGGCGAGAACTCGACCACCCTGGCAGAGGCCACCATGGTTGTCAGCTGCGCGGCCGGTAGGGCAAGACTTTTTTCCTTGACCGCCTCGATGGGGCGCGGGGATCCTGCAGAAGGAAGATCGACCGCCCCTCGCCCGTGGCTACCCCGCCCGATGCCCGCGCGGTCGGGGAGCAGATTCTGCCCTCCTGGATGCCCCGGCAAGGCCTGGGGAAGCTGTGGGTGGATGCTCCTCGGCGTCATCATCGTCCTCGAGGCCAAGGAGGATCTGGCAACACGACTATGGGGACGCCTTCCTGAGGTTGTCCTCTGTCGTTTCCTCTGAGTCCTCATTGTCGTCACTATAGCTGAAGGACAGTGCCACGGACAAATTGGCGTGGTCACGCTGCTCGATCCCCCACTTGTCGAAGGTGGGCATGGCCACGACCAACTCCTTATCATGGCTCTACAGCTGGGTGGCGGCCTCGGGTAGGTCCCCGGAGACGTAGCCGAGTAGGGTCACCAAGTCTCTATACAACTCCACATCCATCAGGCCGGCGACTTGCAGCCTCATTGCGTTCCCCGCCCGTCATACTCCACATCCACAAGGCTGCAGGTGCACTTGGAGCAACGCGACGCAATGCGCCTGGAAGTCCTTCATGATCGCTGCCACCGTCAGCATCGCCGTCACATGCGCCGCTATCCTCCTTGGGACAGGCTTTGCTCGAGGGTCGACGAGCTTTTCGTGGCCCCATCCAGGGGCCTGCTCAGGCTGCACCACCGGTGTCATCAAGAGTGGGTCAGTGTCGCGAGCATCCATGAAGACCCAACGCTACTGGTAGCCTTCCACCTTCTTCTTGGCTCTCAGGAGGGAGTTTCCGCTGTGCACATCAATGAACGAGATGCACGCGGATCGTTGCCCCCGGGCGGTGAACTACAAGCTGAAGTAGTGGTGAAAGAGCACCACCGAGGGCCTCACGCCCACGAAGGCCTCGTAGTAGAAGGCGGAGACAGCCAGGAGGAGAATGGATTTGGGATGAAGGTTGGGAGAGAAGGCAATTCCTTTATATCAGATGATGAAGAAGGCAGATCACTTTGTTTAGAGTGATTCCGCTAATGAGGCATTTGAGGCGCTCAAAAAAAGGTAGCTGAGCCTCCCATCTTGGATGCTCCTATAGACAAAGAGCCTTTGCTCCTGTACGTGGCAGATAATAACAAGGTAGTCAGTGTAGCAGTTGTTGTGGAGTGCAAGGAGGCAGGTCAAGAGTACCCAGTCCAGCGGCCGGCTTACTATGTCAATGAGGTCCTGACTGAGTCTAAGCAAAGATATCCACATTAGCAGAAGCTGGTGTTTGGGGTGTTCATGGCGAGTCGCAAGTTGAAACACTATTTCCTTGGTCATCCTATTACTGTGGTTAGCTCTGCTCCTTTAGTGGATATTATTCAAAATGGAGAAGCCACTGGCCGGGTTGCTAAGTGGGCAATCGAGCTTGGACCTCATAGTCTGAAGTATGTGCCAAGAACAGCCATCAAGTCTCAACCTTTGGTGGACTTCCTAAATGATTGGACAGAGCTGCAAACACATGAGGAGAAGCCTGACAACACATACTAGATAATCCACTTTGATGGGTCTAGACAATTGGAAGGCTCAAGGCACTACAAAAAAAAAGACACATCCGTGACATTTTGGGCCAAACGAATTTTTTTTCTGTCATACATATGACACTTCTATGATGATAATTGTGACAAAACCCGGTATCATCATAGATGTGGTGGGCTCCTACTTCTATGACAAAAAATCATGACAGAAAATGGGCTTTTCGTCCTGGGCGGGCTGGAGATGCAGCTGCATGACATTCTTTGGGCCGTCCATGACGGAAAAAACCGTGGTAGAAGCGAGGGCGAGGAAAATTTTGGGGAGTTCCCGGTTATGGTGGGCGGTCGGGGGCCGAGCGATGCATGTTTCTCTCGTACATATACGCACGTGTGTGCGAGGAGTTGGCTCTAACTGAACCCGAGCGAGGCGTTGGGCTCCAACTGAACCCGAGCGATTGCACTGCAGGCTACGCGTTACTGAACCCGAGCGATCGATCGATGGCTGTTAACCAAACCCGATCGAGTGATTCCTTCGCTATACTGCTAACTGAAGCCAATCGATGTTGCCTCTCTG
>NC_041381.1:334881499-334909625 GCF_002162155.2 Triticum dicoccoides | reverse complement strand
TGGCGTTGCCTCTGGATGAACAAGACCCCGTGGTGTGGAGGGCTGGTTGAATAGGACGACCCCGTGGAGGGCTGGATGAACAGTAGACCATGGAGGGGTGGTTGAACAGTAGCCGGTGGAGTAGCGCGCGGTGGAGGCTAGATGAACAGGAGCCCGTGGAGGCTGGAGGAGGTCGACGGTAGCCCGTGGAGGCTGGAGGAGGTCGACGGTGGAGATGAACAGTATCCCGTGGAGTCCCGTTTTGCGGTACGCCACACCCCTCCCGATGAACAGGACCCCCGTTTCGACCGTAGCGCTCCAACACAAGTCTGTTTCGTCCGTTTTGCGGTACGCCACACCCCTCCTGATCAACAGGACCCCCGTTTTGACCGTACGAGGTTCGTTTCCTCCATTTTGCGGTACACCAGACCCCTCCCGATGAACAGGATCCTGTTTCGAACGTGGCCGGTCGAACACAAGGCCGTTTCCTCCGTTCTGTGGAACGCCATGCCTCGGTTCCATCGCCTGTTCCGTCCAAGCCCTCCCGATGAACATGACGACGCATTCCGTTCTGACCCAGTCCGTTGGCTCCCATGCGTTATGTTGCCTCCTGATGAACACGATGCATTCCGTTGCCTTCCCATGAACACGACGCATTTTGTTGCCTCCGCATGAACACAGCGACGATGATGTTTCTCCGTTCCGACCCAGCCATGTACACGAGCCCTGGCCGTACGTATGCGCGAGTAGGCGTTCGAGACCCCGCCCGTATGTACACATGCGTGGCCGTATTTTCTTTCTTGCACACTAGCCGCTGTACGTACGTGTACATGCTACGTGCGCGCCTCTACTACGACACATGCGCGCCTCTACATCGACCAGTGTATATGTATGTACACGTTCGCGACCAGAATGACAACGCTACGTATGCTTCGACCAGGTGGGTCCCGACTATCAGGCACTTCCTTGCGTGCGAAGATGTAGCTGGTGGGTCCCAGCAATCAGGGGGCGAATCATTTTTTCCGGACATAGTTCCTTGCGTGCGAAGATGTAGCTGGTGGGTCCCGGTAGTCAGGGGGGCGAATCGTATTTTTTCGGACGCACTTCCTTGCGTGCGAAGATGTAGCTGGTGGGTCCCAGCAGTCTGGGGAAACGTTTTTTTCGCGAAATACGGTGGCCCATCCGGTGGGTCCCTGCTGTCAGGTGGAGGAATAATTATTTTGCGTGTAATAAGGAGGCACTTCCTTGCTACGGCCGTGGACCCAGCTGTCAGCCTCTCCACGTACAGTCCACATCCGATGGAAGCCGTCCCTTGACCACGTTTACCATGCCGCACCGAGAGCACTGATGTCTACTACACAACCTTCTTCTTCGAGAGCACTGATGTCTACAACACAACCTTCTTCTTGTAGACGTTCTTGGGCCTGCAAGTGCACAGGTTCGTAGGACAGTAGCAAATTTCCCTCAAGTGGATGACCTAAGGTTTATCAATCCGTGGGAGGCATAGGATGAAGATGGTCTCTCTCAAACAACTCTGCAACCAAATAACAAAGAGTCTCTTGTGTCCCCAACACACCCAATACACTGGTAAATTGTATAGGTGCACTAGTTCGGCGAAGAGATGGTGATACAAGTGCAATATGGATGGTAGATAAAGGTTTTTGTAATCTGAAATAATAAAAACAGCAAGGTAACTAATGATAAAAGTGAGCGTAAACGGTATTGCAATGGTAGGACACAAGGCATAGGGTTCATACTTTCACTAGTGCAAGTTCTCTCAACAATAATAACATAGATAGATCATATAACAAGCCCTCAACATGCAACAAAGAGTCACTCCAAAGCCACTAATAGAGGAGAACAAACAAAGAGATTATGGTAGGGTACGAAACCACCTCAAAGTTATTCTTTCGGATCGATCTATTCAAGAGTTCGTACTAGAATAACACCTTAAGACACAAATCAACCGAAACCCTAATGTCACCTAGATACTCCATTGTCACCTCAAGTATCCGTGGGCATGATTATATGATATGCATCACACAATCTCAGATTTATCCAACCAACACAAAGTACTTCAAAGAGTGCCCCAAAGTTTCTACCGGAGAGTCAAGACGAAAACGTGTGTCGACCCCTATGCATAGGTTCATGGGCGGAACCCGCAAGTTGATCACCAAAACATACATCAAGTGGCACGTGAAATCCCATTGTCACCACAGATAAGCATGGCAAGACATACATCAAGTGTTCTCAAATCCTTAAAGACTCAATCCGATATTATAACTTCAAAGGGAAAACTCAATTCATCACAAGAGAGTAGAGGGGGAGAAACATCATAAGATCCAACTATAATAGCAAAGCTCGCGATACATCAAGATTGTGCCATAGAGAGATCACGAGAGACAGAGAGATCAAACACATAGCTACTGGTACATACCCTCAGCTCCGAGGGTGAACTACTCCCTCCTCGTCATGGAGAGCGACGGGATGATGAAGATGGCCACCGGTGATGGGTTCCCCCTCCAGCAGGGTGCCGGAATGGGCTCCCGAGAGGTTTTTGGTGGCTATAGAGGCTTGCGGCGGCGGAACTCCCGATCTATCTTCTCTGTGGATGTTTTTAGGGTATGTGGGACTATATAGGCGAAAGAAGTCGGTCGGGGGTGCTCGAGGGGCCGACGAGACAGGGGGGCGGGGCGTGCCCCCTATCTCTTGGCCTCCTCGAGGATCTTCTGACCTGAACTCCAAGTCTCCAGGATCATATTCTTCCAAAAAATCACGCTGCCGAAGGTTTCATTCCGTTTGGACTCCGTTTGATATTCCTTTTCTTCGAAGTACTGAAACAGGCAATAAAACAACAATATGGGTTGGGCCTCCGGTTAGTAGGTTAGTCCCAAAAATGATATAAATGTGTAAAATAAAGCCCATAAACATCCAAAAGGGGTAATATAATAGCATGGAACAATAAAAAATTATAGATACGTTGGAGACGTATCAAGCATCCCCAAGCTTAATTCGTGCTCGTCCTTGAGTAGGTAAATGATAAAAACAGAATTTTTGATGTGGAAAGCTACCTAGCATAATTCTCAATGTAATTTTCTCTATTGGGGCATGAATGTTCAGATCCAAATGATTCATAATAAAAGTTCATATTGACATAAGAAATAGTGATACTTCAAGCATACTAATCAAAGTAATCATGTCTTCTCAAAATAACATGGCCAAAGAAAGTTATCCCTACAAAATCATATAGTCTAGCTGTTGCTCTATCTTCATCACACAAAGTATTTAATCATGCACAACCCCGATGACAAGCCAAGCAATTGTTTCATACTTTAATAATCTCAAACTCTTTCAACTTTCACGCAATACATGAGCGTGAGCCATGGACATAGCACTATATGTGGAATAGAATGGTGGTTGTGGAGAAGACAAAAAGGAGAAGATAGTCTCACATCAACTAGGCGTATCAACGGGCTATGGAGATGCCCATTAATAGATAGGGATTGCCATGCAACGGATGCACTAGAGCTATAAATATATGAAAGCTCAACAAAAGAAACTAAGTGGGTGTGCATCCAACTTGCTTCCTCATGAAGACCTAGGGCACTTTGAGGAAGCCCATCATTGGAATATACAAGCCAAGTTCTATAATGAAAAATTCCCACTAGTATATGAAAGTGACAACATAGGAGACTCTCTATCATGAAGATCATGGTGCTACTTTGAAGCACAAGTGTGGAAAAAGAGATAGTAGCATTGTCCCTTCTCTCTTTTTCTCTCATTTTATTTTTTTTCTTTTTTTTCTTTTTTTTCTTTGGCCTTTCTCTTTTTTTTCTTTTTGGTCTTTCTCTTTTTTTTCTTTTTGTAAAGTCCGAAGTCTCATCTCGACTTGTGGGGGAATCATACTCTTCATCATCCTTTCCTCACTAGGACAATGCTCTAATAATGAAAATCATCACACTTTTATGGATTTACAACTCAAAGCTAGAACAAGATATGACTCTATATGAATGCCTCCGGCGGTGTACCGGGATATGCAATGAATCAATAGTGAAATGTATGAAAATTATGAAGGTGGCCTTGCCACAAATACAATGTCAACTACATGATCATGAAAAGAGCAATATGACAAAAGTAATGCGTGTCATATGAGCGGAACGGTGGAAAGTTGCATGGCAATATATCTCGGAATGGCTATGGAAATGCCATAATAGGTAGGTATGGTGGCTGTTTTGAGGAAGGTATATGGTGGGTGTATGGTACCGGCGAAAGTTGCGCGGCACAAGAGAGGCTAGCAATGGTGGAAGGGTGAGGGTGCGTATAATCCATGGACTCAACATTAGTCAAAAGAACTCATATACTTATTGCAAAAATCTAGAAGTCATCAAAAACAAAGTATTACGTGCATGCTCCTAGGGGGTAGATTGGTAGGAAAAGACCATCGCTTGTCCCCGACCGCCACTCATAAGGAAGACAATCAATAAATAAAATTGTGCTCCAACTTCATCACAAAGCGGTTCACCATACGTGCATGCTACGGGAATCACAAACCTCAACACAAGAATTTTTCATAATCACCTCAACTAGCATGACTTTAATATCACTACCTCCATATCTCAAAACAATTATCAAGTATCAAATTGATCATGGCATCCAATTCACTTTCTATGATAGTTTTTATTATACCCAACTTGGATGCTCATCATTCTAGGACCAATTTTATAACCATAGCAAATACCATGCTGTTCTAAAAGACTCTCAAAATAATATAAGTGAAGCATGAGAGACTAGCAATTTCTAAAAAATATAACCACCGCCGTGCTCTAAAAGATATAAGTGATGCACTAGAGCAAATGACAAACTACTCCGAAAGATATAAGTGAAGATCAATGAGTAGTCGAATAATTATGTAACTATGTGAAGACTCTCTCTCATTTAAGAATTTCAGATCTTGGTATTGTATTCAAACAGCAAGCAAAACCAAATAAAATGACATTTCAAGGATAGCACAACTCATGTGAAGAAGCAAAAACTTAGGTTCAACCGATACTAACCGATAGTTGTTGAAGAAGAAAGGTGGGATGCCTACCGGGCCATCCCCAAGCTTAGATGCTCGAGACTTCTTGAAATATTATCTTGGGGTGCCTTGGGCATCCCCAAGCTTGAACTTTTGTGTCTCCTTAAATCCTCTCATATCATGGTTTCTCTTTTTATCAAAAGCTTCATCCACACCAAACTCAACAAGAACTTGTGAGATAGGTTAGTATAAACCAATGCAAAACCTTATCATTTTCTACTGTAATAAATCACTAAAATTATTATTCAAAATTGCATACTAAATTCCTCTGCATATTTAATACTCCTATCCTCAAATAGAATCATTAAACAAGCAAACATATGCAAACAATGCAAATATAACAGCAATCTGTCAAAACAGTATAGTCGGTAAAGAATGCAAGATTCATAATACTTCCCTAACTCCAAAAGTTATGAAATAGAATTCCCACTGTAGTAAATTTATCATATCTCATTATGCAAAAAGTTTCAACATTATATCATTCTCTGACTTTTCTAGGGAATTTTTGCAACAGCAGTAAACTTTCTGTTTTCAAATAGCAACATGTATACTAGCAAAATAAGCATGGTAAAGGCTATCCTTGACATTTTAATTGAAAATAAAGATGCAAAACACTATTCTAAATAACAGCAAGCAAATACTAACAAAAGAAAATGACGCTCCAAGCAAAACACATATCATGTGGTGAATAAAAATATAGCTCCAAGTAAAGTTACCGATGAACAAAGACGAAAGAAGGGGTGCCATCCGGGGCATCCCCAAGCTTAGGCTCTTGGTTGTCCTTGAATATTACCTTGGGGTGCCTTGTGCATCCCCAAGCTTAGGCCCTTACCACTCCTTATTCCATAATCCATCGAATCCTTACCCAAAACTTGAACACTTCACAACACAAAACTCAACAGAAAACTCGTAAGCTCCGTTAGTATAATAAAACCACCACTTAGGTACTGTAATGAACTCATTCTAAATTCATATTGGTGTAATATATACTGTATTCCAACTTATCTATGGTTCATACCCTCCGATACTACTCATAGATTCATCAAAACAAGCAAACAACACATAGACAACAGAATCTGTCAAAAACAGAACAGTCTGTAGTAATCTGTATCAAACGTATACTTCTATAACTCCAAAAGTCCTACCAAATTAGGAAGACCTAAGAAATTCGTGTACCAATCCAAAGCAAAAATAATCAGATCAAAAGCACGTTTATGTGAATTAACAAAACTAATTTACTGGGTGCAAAAGTTTCTGATTTTCAGCAGGATCAACACAACTATCACCGTAAGCTATCCTAAAGGTCTTACTTGACACTTTATTGAAACAAAAGCTATAAAACATGATTACTACAGTAGCATAATCATGTGGACACACAAAAACAGTAAGGGTAAATATTGGGTTGTCTCCCAACAAGCGCTTTTCTTTAATGCCTTTCTAGCTAGGCATGATGATGACAGTGATGCTCACAAAAAAGATAAGAATTGAAACATAACGGGAGCATCATGAAGCAGATGACTAGCACATTTAAGCCTAACCCACTTCCTATGCATAGGGATTTTGTGAGTAAACAACTTATGGGAACAATAATCAACTAGCATGGGAAGGTAAAACAAGCATAGCTTCAAGATTTTAAGCACATAGGGAGGAAACTTAATATTTTTGCAATTCCTACAAGCATATGTTCCTCCCTCATAATAATTTTCTGTAGCATCATGAATTAATTCAACAATATAACCAGCACCTAAAGCATTCTTTTCATGATCTACAAGCATAGAAATTTTACTACTCTCCACATAAGCAAAATTGTTCTCATGAATAATAGTGGGAGCAAACTCAACAAAATAATTATCATGTGAGCCATAATCCAATTGAAAACTAAAATCATGATGACAAGTTTCATGGTTATCATTATTCTTAATAGCATACAAGTCATCACAATAATCATCATAGATAGCAACTTTGTTCTCATAATAAATTGGAACCTCTTCCGAAATAGTGGAATCATCACTAAATAAAGTTGACACTCTTCCAAATCCACTTTCATCAATAAAATCATCATAAATAGGAGGCATGCTTTCATCATAATAAGTATTCTCATCAAAACTTAGGGGACAAAAAATATCATCTTCATCAAACATAGCTTCCCCAAGCTTGTGGCTTTGCATATCATTAGCATCATGGATATTCAAGGAATTCATACTAACAACATTGTAATCATGCTCATCAAACAAAGATCTAGTACCAAACATTTTAGTGCATTCTTCTTCTAGCACCTGAGCACAATTTTCCATTCCATCATACTCACGAAAGATATTAAAAAGACGAAGTGTATGAGACAAACTCAATTCCATTTTTTTGTAGTTTTCTTTTATAGACTAAACTAGTGATAAAACAAGAAACAGAAAGATTCGATTGCAAGATCTAAAGATATACCTTCAAGCACTCACCTCCCCGGCAACGGCGCCAGAAAAGAGCTTGATGTCTACTACACAACCTTCTTCTTGTAGACTTTGTTGGGCCTGCAAGTACACAGGTTTGTAGGACATTAGCAAATTTCCCTCAAGTGGATGACCTAAGGTTTATCAATCCGTGGGAGCCGTAGGATGAAGATGGTCTCTCTCAAACAACCCTGCAACCAAAGAACAAAGAGTCTCTTGTGTCCCTAACACACCCAATACAATGGTAAATGGTATAGGTGCACTAGTTCGGCGAAGAGATGATGATACAAGTGCAATATGGATGGTAGATAAAGGTTTTTGTAATCTGAAATAATAAAAACAGCAAGGTAACTAATGATAAAAGTGAGCGTAAACGGTATTGCAATGGTAGGAAACAAGGCATAGGGTTCATACTTTCACTAGTGCAAGTTCTCTCAACAATAATAACATAGATAGATCATATAACAAGCCCTCAACATGCAACAAAGAGTCACTCCAAAGCCACTAATAGCGGAGAACAAACGAAGAGATTATGGTAGGGTACGAAACCACCTCAAAGTTATTCTTTCGGATCGATCTATTCAAGAGTTCGTACTAGAATAACACCTTAAGACACAAATCAACCAAAACCCTAATGTCACCTAGATACTCCATTGTCACCTCAAGTATCCGTGGGCATGATTATACGATATGCATCACACAATCTCAGATTCATCCAACCAACACAAAGTACTTCAAAGAGTGCCCCAAAGTTTCTACCGGAGAGTCAAGACGAAAACGTGTGTCAACCCCTATGCATAGGTTCATGGGCGGAACCCACAAGTTGATCACCGAAACATACATCAAGTGGCACGTGAAATCCCATTGTCACCACAGATAAGCACGGCAAGACATACATCAAGTGTTGTCAAATCCTTAAAGTCTCAATCTGATAAGATAACTTCAAAGGGAAAACTCAATTCATCACAAGAGAGTAGAGGGGGAGAAACATCATAAGATCCAACTATAATAGCAAAGCTCGCGATACATCAAGATCGTGCCATAGAGAGAACATGAGAGAGAGAGAGAGATCAAACACATACCTACTGGTACATACCCTCAGCCCCGAGGGTGAACTACTCCCTCCTCGTCATGGAGAGCGCCGGGATGATGAAGATGGCCACCGGTGATGGGTTCCCCCTTCGGTAGGGTGCCGAGACGGGCTCCCGAGAGGTTTTTGGTGGCTACAGAGGCTTGCGGCGGCGGAACTCCTGATCTATCTTCTCTGTGGATGTTTTTAGGGTACGTGGGACTATATAGGCGAAAGAAGTCGGCCGGGTGGTGCTCGAGGGGCCCACGAGACAGGGGGCGCGCCCCCTATCTCCTGGCCTCCTCGAGGATCTTCTGATGTGAACTCCAAGTCTCCAGGATCATATTCTTCAAAAAAATCATGCTGCCGAAGGTTTCATTCCGTTTGGACTCCGTTTGATATCCCTTTTCTTCGAAATACTGAAACAGGCAATAAAAAAACAATATGGGCTGGGCCTCCGGTTAGTAGGTTAGTCCCAAAAATGATATAAATGTGTAAAATAAAGCCCATAAACATCCAAAAGGGGTAATATAATAGCATGGAACAATCAAAAATTGTAGATACATTGGAGACGTATCAAGCACCAGGGAGGTGGACGACGGCGAGGCCTAGGAAGGGGATGATGCGGAGCCGGGGAAGACGCGGCAGTGGATGCCCACGTGTAGAGGAGTACGAGGGTTCACTAGTTCGCTGTGGTGTGAGGCTGCCGTCTCCGTAGAATAACAGGGGGTGTGGGTGAGTAGAGGGATGGCCTGGCCAGCGGTGGGAGTAGTAGGCGGTGGTGATGCCTCCGCCGCATCGCAGCCGGCCACGGGAGGCAGGAGCGCGAGGTAGGACCGACGCTGGTTTGGGCGGCTGGAGCAAGAAGACCAGAGGTTGAAGAAGCACTCGGACGTTGTATGGACATCGTACGGTCACTGGATCTAGAATCGTGTATATTGACTAAGTTGACAAAGCCCTCCGTCCCTGTCAACTTAGTAGGCCCACAAGTTAGCCTGCCACTATACTGGGTCCCAGCTAACAGGGGGAGTATTCATTTTTTTTGTGCGTAATAAGGAGGTACTTCCTTGCGTGCGAAGATATAGCTGGTGGGTCCGAGCTGTCAGCGGTGGTAACATTTTTTCGCGAAATACAGAGGCCCTTTCGGTGGGTCCCTGATGTCCGGTGGAGGAATCATTATTTTGCGCGTAATAAGGAGGCATTTCCTTGCGTGCGGCCGTGGACCCAGCTGTCGGACTCTCCACGCACAGTCCACTTCAGATGCATGTCGGTCGTTGACCACGTTGACCAGGCCGCGCTGAGAACACCAGGGCGGTGGACAACGACAAGGCCTAGGAAGGGAACGACACAGAAGCAGGGAAGACTCGGCAGTTGTTTCCCACGTGGAGGGGAGTATGACTATATGAGGGTTTACTAGTTCGTCTGCTGTCGCCAGAGAATAACAGCAGGTGTGGGTGAGTAGAGGGATGGCTAGGCCAGCGATGGGAGTACGATGGGCGGTGAGGCCTGCGCGGCAGCACAGCCGGCCGCAGGGAGGAGGGAGCAGGCAGTCCCGTCGGCGCTTGTTTGAGCGACTGGAGAAGGAAGAGCAGAGATTGAAGAAGCACGACGGCCGTTGGATAGACATCTAACAGTCACTGCTGCTAGAATCTTGTGTTCACTCACAAAGCCTTGCGTAAACAAGTCAACCTCGAAATCTGTGGCGTGTACAACCCATTTGCTATTATTTTTATAACTTTTACTCATTTTCTAATTCGTATGGAATTTATTGCAGCCCGTTTTCCATTTTTAGAATTGCTGGCCATTTTCTGGTCAGTACCAGGGTCAAAAAATTAACTAAATATGTGGGAAATTTCGAAAATTCGCAAATTTTTGCTGGGGAACAAAATACTCTTAATGCAAAAATTAATAGCCATACTAAAACAAATTTCAAAATAAATTAGTACTATGTCATGTTAAATCCAATTAAATACGTATAAGATATCAGTGAAGAACAAAAACAAAAAAAGAAACTAATATCCCATTTGCTATATTTTTTTTGGAATTTTCAATCCCTTTTGATATTACTTTTACTAGACATTGACCATACTCTTTGGCCAGGCCGGAATGCATCCCTCCTGATTTGCAGCCCAGTAATTCGGAGAAAACAAATAGGCCTAGCTTGGGTATTCTTCAAAAAGAAATACTGGGCTACCTATTTTCCCAAAGAACTGGTGCATGAGCATTTAGCTTTATTTATTTATTTATTTATTTATGTTTAGGGGACCATGAGCATGTACCTGGGCCAGATTCATGTGAGAACCTCCCTTCCAGTTAATTATGGGCTTCTCTATTGGGCCTTCATCAGTGGGCTGCATGTTATCAACAAGTGGAAAATGCGTTCCGTACGAAAAATAGTATGTGCTACGTATGGTACGGGGCACTAAAGGATCGAACCGTGCAATGACTTCCAAAACATTGTGTTTGTCGTTCTAACAACACATTTATTCAACCAACAGATGAAATATACTACCGATTGTACATTGAAAATAGCAGCAGCAGCAACCAGGGCTGGGGGTGCAACAGAAGCAGTAAGCAGGCCAGAAGAGTGAAGACGCAGCTCTCTCTTCCAAACCAAACATCAGCCATCATTACAAAAGGGCTACCAAAAAAGAACAAGTGTATGCATGAAACTAAATAAAGATCCTACTACACCAAGTGTACGCATCTAACTAACTGGCTCAGTTAGACGTTACTATTTATTAAGCTGTGGAGATTGGTTGACGGCTTGAACCTGATGGGTGCCTGACGGGGGAAACTCCAGCCAGTAGGTCGAAGTCTGATACTTGCGACCCTCTCTCCTACTTTGGGTTGCAGAGCGTGGCGGCACACATCAGGGTATGGTGCATGCAGAGACGCATGTACGTTGTGTACACACAGTTTTGCCTGATGAACGAAACCGTGCTGCCATCATGATCATTGTCATCGGTTATCTCCTAGTTAATCGGATAATTCAGTCCGACAAACAGAGAGCGTGTACCAAGGCTACTTACCAGCCTCCAGTCAAAAATTCTTGAAGGCCCAGAGAAGTTGGGATCCTGCTCAAAGACCTTGCAGTGACTGTGATTGTATTCAGTGAAACAACATGTCCGGTACGTGCGAACGATCACCAATCGTTCACCGTCATCTGATCGAGTCAGGAACCACCTGCAACTGCCATGCCGCTTTTCTTTGAAAGGTTCTAGGATTAGGAAGGGTAGGGACACCAGGCGGCCTACAACATCATATCAAGTTGGAGTCAAATAAAAAAGGGCTCTTGATTTAGTCAATCTTAAGAACAGCATGTTATGAGCTTTAATATTTTTTCAGTAAATGTTGACAGTAATATAAGCAAGCCATCATGATATCATAGGAAAGTAACATACTGCTGTAACAGCCGTTTGTAGCGATGACTGGAGTAGGCTAGCAATACGTCTAGCCATAGAAGGAGTCGACAGCGTAAATGAAGCCCTTGTGTTCAATGGCATCAGAGAACCATGGAGGATGTATGATCCTGCGATGGACGTGCAGATTTATCCACTTACCGCAGTGACCTGTCAGATAGGCGAGACCGCGGTTGAAGAATGCAATTAGCCTGAAGTCTTTATAATTCACAGATCTTGTGGGCACTTGGAAGATTACAACCTTGAGCAAATCAAACTTGGTATCATGTTGGCTACTGTAAGATTCCGAGTATTCTAGACCGCGGTGCCAAAGCAGTGCAGTGTTAATCGAAGGAAGGGGGATCAATCGTCGGGTGTAGACCTCCACAAGCATCCAGCTGCCGCGACTGTCGACAAGCACCATCCAAGACGTGTTCATGCCGACCCAGTACATACCGTTAATGTAGTTGAGGCTGACGGGGATCGGATCGCAGTCAAGGGGGTTGATGCTCGCGACCCTATGATCGTTATGCTGTATGACATGCCGTTTCAGAAGATCAGGCGGCATCAGCAAGCAAGGAGTTGGCTTAAAAAGCTCCGGCCTGAGGGCTTTGAGTAAATGGTACAGCCCCAATGAGCATGCGGCGAGCGGCATGGTACTGAGATTGTCCACACGTGAAACAATGAGCTTGATTACCTCTGTGGGGAGCGAATTCTGGCCACACTTTCGGTTCTCCCATTGTTAGTGCTTGGGTTCCGGACGAGGGGGGAAGGCGCCTTAGCGGGGATGGAAGATTGGATGAGATTATGTGTGGACAAAGATGGAGAAGCGAATATGTGCTACGGGAAGTGGACAGGTGATGATGACTACAACACGCCGCTTGACTTACGAGACACATACCAACAGCGTAGGGTCATATCGATGCCAGACAACTTGCTTGAGTGATCACAGTACTGGTACTCCCTACAGTACCTACTACAGTACTATGCCCTAACTTGCTTGAGTAGAGTAGTAGTAGAGTAGGACTCTTCTCTACTACTAGCACCGGAGGAGTAGTATATTCTAATCTAAAATAGTTACAAACTTCAATGCCCGAGCGTGGAACGACTACGAACCGTGCTCAAAGACCGTGTCTACATGGTGTTTGGAATTATATGAAAATAATAGCAAGATGCCCATGCATTGCACGGCACACCATCATCACCAACTCGGTTTTTTCTCTACTCCTACTCCTATAAAAGACTCAGTTGGTGATGATGGAGGCGAGGAGGCGTGTTCAGCCGGGCGTGTAGCGGACGGCGCAGTACTATTCGATTTGTTATAAAAAACAAAGAAGAGTAGGAGTAGTAGATATAGAGACTTAGGGAGGAGCATGAGGTTGTGGGAGATAAGGATGAATGAGGCAAGGCCTTATTTGTAAATGTGGAGAAAGGTGTGGGTATCTTTTGTAAAATTGTCATAGTTGGCTTTCTATCCGTCAGATATAGATCGGACGGTCTATATTACAAGATGGCAGGCATACCATCATCACCAACTCGGTTTCTATAAGAGTAGATAGATATAGATAGATAGAGACTAGGGAGTACTAGTAAGGACACCATCTACTGCTTCGTGTGCTCCTCCTGTGCTCCATTTGGTGGCCGCAACGTCCCCTACAGCCACTCCCTCCTGTGCTCCATTCGGCGGGCGCTGTTGAAATTTGGGGAGCGAACTCTCACGACTGCTAGCAGCCACGACTTCACCGACGATGACTTCTTCCCCGACCTCGGCAACCTCTTCCTCAACGACATGGGCGACAACCTCAACGCCAACGGTGCTGCTCCCATTGCACCGTATGTGTTTCTGTCCTTCCTATTCGAAATCGTGGTACAATTCATGTTTCTACTCTATATCCTACTACTATGCTAGTCCACATGATTAGTTTCATCTCTGTTATAGCCCTCATGATTTATTTTGTGCTTATTCGGATTAAATCTCGTAGTAACTTGCTCATATATTCAACTGGCGCAACGTCCCCTATAGCCACTCCCGTTTCATGGATGGCCTAGTCGATGCCTCCAAGGAGCCCTTCGTCTACTTCTATGAGTGCCCGATGCCGTTTTGGGGCTTGCCGGCAGATATGGTGCATCACCTCATGGATGCGTGCAGTAGTCACTACTGGACCTTGGCGGAGAACATCAAGTACGAGACGTGCTACCCGTTCACCATGCCGGAGTCGCCAGAGGATCACCATCGCCTGCTAGTCTCGGAGGAGGACGGCAGCGTCTTCCTCTTGATCGTGGGCACCGGCGAGGCCCGCGCAGTCTGCCACCCCGTCTTTGTAGTGTGCGTCAGGGGCGACACCGCTGACGCTGACACTAACACGAGGCCGATGTACGGGTGCGTGCTCACTTTTACTACCCCTCTGGGTCATGTGGGTGGCGAGACCGGCCGCATCCGATGGACTTGGACTCTGCGGAGCTGGGACTTTCCTGCTGATGTGGACTTGGAAAACCCATGGCATCCTTTACCCGCCGACGCGGTGCACGGGGACTCCAAGGAGGTTCACCTAGACATACGCATTATCAAGTTAAATGTTGATCATTAGTCTTCACTCAATGTAATCCGCTGTCTAAGCATGTGGAGACTTCCATGCATGATCTTGCTCTATTGGAGTATCGCGCATGAATAAAAGTGTATCCGTTTATGGTTTAGTCTAGAATCTTCCATGCATGAATTTTTACTACAATACTGGTGAAAGACTTACGATGAACCATTGCTTACATCTCCTCTGCCCCCTTGCAAGTCATCCTGATTTAATCCCTCCGTCTAGGTGTATAAGGGCATGGTTAATATTACTTAACAGTATAGCCAACTGTTGACTATAAGAAAGTGCCATGTCATCTGTAGCCAACATGTATAACAATCGGTACTCAAAAACTAATTCTTAAAGATCATTTCTTGCAAAGCACAATAAGTGTTATTTCTTCACAAGTTTTGGATGCAGGTTGAACAGTTGAACGCTTTTGTTTGCAAAAGATACCTTTTTATCTATTTCACCCGGATGTTTGTGAGCTCTAGAGATGAGATAATATCCGAAGAAACCTATCGATACCCGTTACACATGAGATGACCCCCACATCCTTTGTCAAAATAAACAACTCCCCGATCAATGCATTTCACTCTTCGGTGCAACGCACGGGCACCTTACTACTATAGATTAGTACGACCAAAAAATGAACTAACATTATATATAGTACAATAAATGCTGATGCATGTCACCTAAAATTATATCATTCAAAACTATGTTCAAATACGAATCCAACGATATAGTTTTTGTTGACATGCACTAACATTTTGTCAGTTAAATCTTCAGTCAAATTCAATGAGGGACTAATAAACCATGACCGATGTAGTACAAGTGTAGAGGGAGGCGCTGCACGTGAGTCTCACCTCTCACCCCGCTTGTGGCGCGGGCAGTAAAGCCGTCATATCACAAAACCCAACCACTCCCAGTAATAAGTGGCCTGGTAAAATAAACAAACAAGCAACCATCACATCCATCCATCTTTTTTGCATTTCATCTCTCTGCATTTACTTTCTCCGGTTCATCTCGCACACTCGATCCCTAGCTAATACTCCTAGGGCTAGTTCTTTTGGCTGCTTCCCCAGCTTTTCCCATAAGACTAGTCACAGTTGTAAGGGCATATTTATCCCTTAGGTGTTTTGGTGATTGATGACAATGCTTTTGCGGACTAATCGTGTGCCTTGAGTTTCTCAGATACTTCTTCACTAGGCACGAGACGATTCGGTGCCCCTCGGAGACTATTGAAATCGGCATTGTTCTATGTTTCTGTTTGGTGGATTTGAGTCGCAGGAAAGCCGTACTATTACGAGCGGGTCCGTGTCAGAAAGGTTTGGGTGGAATCAACACGTACACTTGTCCTACCTTTCCCTACAGTTTGGAGCTTCTCTTCGTTATCCTGGTTGTGCTGAAATCTAACGGCTACTGCTGTACTTGCGGTAGTACCGCAAGTACCAGCTGTAGTACCGCTGTGGGTCATGATAGTACCACTCCTCTGGAGCCATAGTACCGCGGCTCCCAGGCCTAGTGCCGCTTCGGTACGTTAGTAGGGGCAGATGTAATTTTTTACATCCGCGCCACCCACGGTAGTACCGCTCGTCCAGCGTGGTAGTACCGCAGGGGCCCATGGTAGTACCGCTCCCCAGGAGTCGTAGTACCGTGGCCCTCCTACCTAGTACCACAGTGTCATGGTAGTAGGAGCGGATGTAATTTTTTACATCCGCGCCTCAACGGTAGTACCGCGGCTTGTGCGCGGTAGTACCACGTCGGATTTTTGCACCACCTCTTTTTCAGCGGAAGTAGGCACGGATGTAATTTATTTCATCCGCGCCCTTCCCAGGCAGTGACTTTCCTGCCTTGCGGTAGTACCGCAAGGGGGAACGGTAGTACCGCGCAAGCAGTAGTACTGCACCCTAGTCAGGCAAGTCCCGGCCTCTGCTGCTGTCGCGGAAGTACCGTGGTCTGCCACGGTAGTACCGCGCGGCCTCGCGGTAGTACCGCGCCCCTAGAGCGGTAGTACCGCGTGTCGCGGGCTGAACATGTGGATAACGGTTGGATTTTCCCATGACTATATAAGGGGCGTCTTCTACCTCTAGTTAACTACCTCTTCCACCTCTAAGCTCCATTGTTGCTCCAAGCTCCATTTTCGCCCGATCTCTCTCCCTAGCCAATCAAACTTGTTGATTTGCTCGGGATTGGGTGGCAAGGGCCCGATCTACACTTCCACCACAAGATATTTGATTCCCCCCACTTATCCCTAGCGGATCTTGTTACTCTTAGGTGTTTGAGCACCCTAGACGGTTGAGGTCACCTTGAAGCCATACTCCATTGTGGTGAAGCTTCATGGTGTTGTTGGGAGCCTCCAATTGTTGTGGAGATTGCCCCAACCTTGTTTGTAAAGGTTCGGTCGCCGCCTTCAAGGGCACCAATAGTGGAATCACGGCATCTCGCATTGTGTGAGGGCGTGAGGAGAATATGGTGGCCCTAGTGGCTTCTTGGGGAGCATTGTGCCTCCACACTGCTCTAACGGAGACGTACTTCCCCTTAAAAGGAAGGAACTTCGGTAACACATCCTCATCACCACCGGCTCCACTCTTGGTTATTTCGTGCCTTTACTTTTGCAAGCCTACTTGTGTTGCATCCCTTGCTTTCTTATGTGCTAGTTGTTATTGCATCATATAGGTTGCTCACTTAGTTGCACATCTAGACAACCTATTTTGTTGCAAAGTTTAATTTGGTAAGGAAAAGCTTAAAAAATTGTTAGTTGCCTATTCACCCCCCTCTAGTCAACCATATCGATCCTTTCAATTGGTATCAGAGCCTCGTCTCTTTTTAAGGACTTTACTGTCCGAAGAGTATGGTTGATGTCGTAGATGATGTGGGAGAGCACTCCGGTGCGGATCCGATATCATCTACGGGAGATGGGGGTAACTCGATCTCACGTGAGGAATTCAATGTGGCTTTGGAAACATTGAAAACCTCCATGATGACCGAGGTCAAGGACATGTTTAAAGAATTCCTAGAAGGACTTAAACAATCTACCTCGCCGATGAAAGTGGGTGATCCCACCAACAAGGTGATGGATGCTACCTCCGACAAGGGGGAAGCTAACATTGAAAAGAGTCCTTCTATTAGTGGTAGAAATGGCACCGGTATCTTTGCTCATGTGGAACCCCCAATTTATGGAGGGACAATCCCTTCCACGCATTTGAATCATGCCGGTCCTCCTCCTAAATATGAGAAACATGAAGATTTTGATTCTTGGGTTTATCGCTTCAAGCGTCATTTGAAACATGTGAACACTAACCTTTGGAGAATCATTGAAGAAGGTTCTATCCTCATGACCCAAGCAACTTCACCCCTCGAGAAGTCGTGGACAATCAGTTCAATGAGAGTGCTCTCTTCATCATCCAAGATGCAATCCTTCCTGAAGATCTCCCTCATCTTCGACCTCATGCCATGGCTAAAGAAGCATGGAAATGTGTTGAGTCTCTCTATCGAGGAAGTGCTAGCATTCAAAGCTCCAACTATGAAGTGGTGCAAGATGAAGCCGATGAGTTTGCAGTGAAAGAAGATGAAGAACCTCGTGAGCTCTTTAGAAGAGTGACCAAACTCGCGGTCTCACTCCGAGAT
Organism: Triticum dicoccoides; assembly: GCF_002162155.2. Taxonomy (NCBI): domain Eukaryota; kingdom Viridiplantae; phylum Streptophyta; class Magnoliopsida; order Poales; family Poaceae; genus Triticum; species Triticum dicoccoides. The sequence continues at coordinate 334,891,461 of NC_041381.1, read as the reverse complement.
CATGGAAGCAAGGACACGGATGACAATTGGATCAAGCGCAAGTTCCTCAAGGCCATGATGCCCTACAACAAGGCCATGTCCTCCGTCATTCGTCAAAGACCGGACTTCCACTCCATGACCTCAAGTGAAGTGTTGGATGAGTTCGTTGCAATGAGCATCTTGGACAAGACTGCCGACAATGTGGTGCTCCGTTCTCAAAGGGCAAAGAAGCCCAACCTTGCTTTGAAGGTCAAGGTCATCATGGAATAAGAGGAAGAAGTGGAATATGAGGAGAGCAATCCCGAAGACAGCAAGTATGATTATCATGAGCACATGGCCCTTGCTTCAAGACAAATTTGGAGCAAGAAGAATTCAAGACCCAACTTCAACAAGAACAACTCAAGTGGCGTCAAGGGCAAGCAACGAGTTAGGACTTGCTTCAACTGTGGCAATGTGAGCCATTTCGTTGCGGATTGTCCTTACGAGAAGCGGGAAGACAATGGTGGCAAATTCATTCGAAAAGACAAAGCCAAGTCCTTCCCAAACAAGAACAACTTCGCCAAGAAGGCTCCAACTCGTGGGTTGGTGGTTCAAGAAGAATACCAAGAGGATGACGATGATGATGAAAGTGGAGAAGCAATGGCCATGGCATCCGCTGCCATTGCTACTACTCCCCCGGTGTCTCTCTTTGATTCACCCAACGAAAACATCACCGCCAAGTGCCTCATGGCTAAAGCTTCAAACAAGGTAACCCCCAACATCACAACCACCATCATTACTAATCCCTCCTTGGAGGATTGCATTGATGAACATGTTGAGTCTAATGAGGAAGTGAATGAATTTGAGTCTTTTATGAGTAAGCTCAAGGGTAAGTCCAAGAAGCACTTTGTTGCTCTCTTGGAACAATAACATGATCGAGGCTCATGAAGAAACCATCTCTAAGATGGAAGGTCATAGTCGTGACTATGCTGATGAGATATCGGATCTCTCTAATGCTCTTGAGGAAGAGCGTGTGCATCGTTTGACTTTTGAGGAGTCACACAATGATGACCATGCTAAGTTAAAGAAAGATCTTGATCATGCTCTTGTTGTGTCTCGTGTGCTAACTTCCGAGAAGGCTAAACTTGGGGTTGATCATGCTAGACTCAAAGAGGAGTTTGAGATACTTGACAAGGCCCACAAGGTCTTGAAGGGTGCTCACGCTAACCTCAAGGAGTCTCATGCTCAACTCCAAGTTAAGCTAATCAAGGAAAAGGCCACCTTTCCTCATATGGTATTAATTGATAATGCATGTGCTACTAACCCATGTTGTGAGCATGTGCATCTTGTGGAGGAGAATGCCAAGTTGAAGGATCAACTTGAGAAAGGCCTTGTGACATGCATTCAAGGTGAGAAAAACCTCAACGACCTTTTGAGCAATCAAAAGGAAGTTGTGGCTAAGGAAGGAATTGGGTTTGCACCCAAGTCCAAGAGCAAGAAGAAGAAGAACAACAAGACCAAACGTGCTCCTCCTCTCAAGCAAACGTTTGTGAAAGAGGGAGAGGGTGCTCCTAAGTAGAAGAAGGAAAAAGTGAAGGGAGTTGATATCCAAAAGGGCAAAAGCATTTCCTCAAACAAAGCCGGCGACTTTAACCCGTCATATGTGTTGTGCCGTGCTAGTGATGGACATGTCTTTTCTAAATTTGTTGGTTCTCCTTATGAGTACATTGAATGGTCTATTTGGGTTCCCAAGACCCTTGTTACTAACATCAAAGGACCCATTACTAAATGGGTACCTAAAACCAAGCATTGATCTCTTGTAGGTGTTTGCTTCCGGTGGGGGGTCATGGTTGCTCGATAGTGGAGCAACAAATCATATGACCGGGAGCAAGGACTTGGTGGTGGACGTGCAAGAGATTCCATCTATGCCCACCAATGTCGAGTGGGGTGATGCATCACATTCTAAGGTATTGGGTCTCGGCAAGGTTGTCATTTCTCATGATCTAACGATCGAGAAAGTCATGCTTGTTGAGTCCCTTGCATACAATTTGCTTTCCGTTCGTCAACTTGCACTCACGGGTTTTGCTACTTTCTTTGACATTGATACCGTGGCCCTCTTGTGGAGCAAGACTCTTAAAGTAGCCTTTGTTGGGCATGTCGAGAACGGTCTCTATGTGATTAACTTTTCGGAGTGACCCACTAAGACCGCGACATGCCTAATGGCTAAAGTTGACGTGGGATGGCTTTGGCATCGCCGTTTAGCCCACGTCAATATGAGATCTTTGCAAAGTCTTCTCAAGGGGGACCATGTCCATGGACTAACAAATGTCAGCTTTGCCAAAGATCGTGCTTGCAGTACTTGTATCGAAGGAAAGCTTCATGAAAAGGCTCACCCTCCATCAACCATCATCTACTCGAAGAGACCCTTGGAGCTCCTTCACATGGATCTCTTTGGGCCTCCATCTTTTGATAGTCTTGGAGTAGGAAAGTATTGCTTGGTGATTGTGGATGACTACTCAAGATACACTTGGGTATACTTCTTCAAGAGGAAGAGTGAGACTCAACAAACAGTCATCGACTTTGCAAATGAAGCTCAACGTCAACACAATGCAAAAATCTTGACAATAAGAAGTGACAACGGCACCGAGTTCAAGAACTACACCTTGGATGAGTTTCTTAGTGATGAGGGGATCAAGCACCAATATGCTGCTCCATACACCCCTCAACAAAACGGTTTTGCAAAGAGGAAGAACCAGACGTTGATGGATGCGGCTAGGACCATGATGGCGGAGTTCAAGTCTCCATACAACTTTTGGGCCGAAGCCATCAACACCGCATGTCATGCATCCAATTGGCTCTATCTTCACAAAGGCTTGAACAAGACTCCTTATGAGATACTCACCGGCAACAAGCCCAACCTCAAGTACTTCCGGGTGTTCGATTGTAAGTGTTTCATTCTCAAGAAAGGTGTTCGTTTGTCTAAATTTGAGGCTAGAGTTCATGAGGGCATATTTGTTGGTTATGCTACAAACTCTCATGCTTACCGTGTTCTCAACAAGTCCACCGGACTCATTGAGGAGACGTGTAACGTGGAGTTTGACGAAAATAACGGCTCCCAAGTGGAGCAAAGTGGTACTTGTGATGTAGGTGATGAAATTCCTCCCCAAGCCATAAGAAGAATGGGTATTGGTCAAATCCTACCCATTGAGGAACCCCTTGTGGCCGAAGGAGAAGGACAATGCTCCACTCAAGTGGAGCCATCACCTCCCCAAGACCAACACGCTTCCGAAGAACAAAGTGAAGGCCCTCAACCTCGTGAACAAGACCAAGGGCAAGATCAACCTCAAGATGGCGGTGAATCTCTAAATGATGCCCAAGGTCAAGTTCTCCCCCTCGAGCAAGTTCAAGATCAAGAACAAGCTCAAGACGGCGCTCAAGATGATCAAGTTAACCCTCCTCCTTCCTCACCCGAGGAGGAATTAGAGCGTCGTGCCGCGAAGATTGCTTCCAAGCTCGCCACCCAAGGCCATATCATGGAAAACGTGGTTGGAAGCCTAATAAAGGGGGTAAGCACTCGTAGACAATTAGCAAACTATTGTGAACATCACGTGTTTGTCTCTTGTGTTGAACCCCAAAAGGTCTATGAGGCGCTCGAAGACTCGGATTGGCTCAATGCCATGCATGAAGAACTCAAAAACTTCGAGTACAACAAGGTGTGGAGATTGGTGCCAAGACCATCGGGGAACCACAACGTCATTGGAACCAAGTGGATCTTCAAGAACAAGCAAGATGCTCATGGGAACATCATTCGCAACAAGGCAAGATTGGTAGCACAAGGCTACTCCCAAGTCGAGGGTATCGACTATGGTGAAACCTTTGCTCCTGTTGCTCGTCTTGAATCCATTCGTTTGTTGATTGCTTATGCTTCCCATCACAACTTTAAGTTGCAACAAATGGATGTGAAAAGTGCTTTTCTTAATGGTCCTATTAATGAGTTGGTCTATGTCAAGCAACCCCCCGGGTTTGAGGACCCCTACTTCCCGGATCATGTATATCAACTCGATAAGGCACTCTATGTCCTTAAACAAGCCCCACGTGCGTGGTATGACCACCTTACCGAGTTGCTACAAGATCGTGGATTTGAAGTAGGACAAATCGATCCCACTCTTTTTACTAAGAAGGTCAAAGGGGAGTTGTTTGAATGCCAACTATATGTTGATGATATTATCTTTGGTTCTCCTAACAAAGCTTTCAATGAGGAATTTGCCGCTCTCATGACCTCCAAGTTCAAGAAGTCTTCGATGGGAGAGTTGAAGTTCTTCCTTGGTTTTGACATCAAACAAAGAAGAGAAGGAACCTTCATTAACCAAGCCAAATACACTCAAGACATGCTTAAAAGATTCAAGCTAAGTGATGTCAAGCCGGCTACTACACCAATGCCTACCAAGTGCCAACTTGACATCGATCCCAATGGTAAAGCGGTGGATCAAAAGGTATATCGCTCCATGATTGGCTCCTTGCTTTACCTTTGTGCATCTAGACCGGATATCATGTTGAGTGTGGGGATCTGTGCACGGTTTCAAGCCGCACCGAAGGAAAGTCACTATGTGGCGGTCAAGCGAATCTTTCAATATTTAGCTCATACCCTAAACTTTGGCTTATGGTACCCAAGAGGAGCAAACTTCAAGCTTGAAGGTTTTACGGATTCTGATTGGGCGGGAGACAAAGTGGATAGGAAGTCCACTTCCGGAGGGTGCCAATTTCTTGGTTGCTCTTTGGTAAGTTGGTCTTCCAAGAAGCAAAGTTGTGTGTCTCTCTCGTCCACCGAAGCGGAATATGTGGCGGCCGGTAGTTGTTGTGCTCAACTCCTATGGATGAGGCAAACTTTAAAGGAGTACGGTGTCATTTGTGACAAAGTGCCTCTTTGGTGTGATAATGAAAGTGCCATCAAGATTTCTCTCAACTCGGTGCAACACTTCAAGAGGAAGCACATTGAGATTCGGTATCACTTCATCCGGGATCACATTAGGCGAGGGGAGATCGAGCTCAAGTATGTCAACACTCATGATAACCTTGCAGATATTTTCACGAAGCCCTTGGATGAAGCAAGATTTCGCGAGTTAAGGCATGAGCTAAATATCATTGATTTGAGCAATGTGACTTGAACCCGTGTACCCCCCACCACACTCAACTTGTTGTCTAGTTTAGGTGTAGGCATAGACATAGGGGGAGTGTTGTTCTCTCAATGAACTCTCCCTCCCCCCATTATGCATAAATCGATCACCTCTTTCACATTAGCCATTTTTTATGGTACTTGTGCGTCAAAGACGAGTTTTGGTCATGGGCCCAAGGATAATTCTTTGCGGTGCCATACCATCCAACTCAAACATATGTGGCTTCAGCCACCGCCCTCTCTCTTCGAGAGGCTTTGTCGCTTGGTGGTTTCTTGTTGTCTTTCTGCCTCTGGTTTGTGCGTGTTCTTGTCATTTCTTGTGTGTGAAAAGTTTCCGTGAAAAGGCTTTCTTCTCTTGTTGAAACTTTCGGTGTCTTGAGTTCACGGTACTACCGCGGCCAGCCACGGTACTACCGCTTGCGGGAGCACGGTACTAACGTCACCACGCGGCAGTAATTTTTTACTGCCGCCTGGGTGAGCGGTACTACTGCCTCGGTGCGGTACATCCGCCCGAGCGGTACTACCGCGATGATACGCGGTACTACCGCACCGGATTGGGCGTGTGGGGATAAGGACGGGCAGGGGGAGTTCTAACTCCCCATACCCATTCGCAGTTCTTCCCCCATGTCGCCTGTTTCGCTCAAGAACGGAGCCGGCGTTCGTCGCCGGATCTCCTACACCGGCTGCCCTCCCGTGATTCCGTCCGGTGGGATCGTTTCCCACCACGTGCTCTTGCTGTGGACCAAGGTCTTTCCCCAACTCCCTCTCCTTGTTGTTTGTGTTTGGTGTTTCTAGGTTTTGGGGGAGACTTGTGTGTTCTTGAGATTCATAGGCTTAATCTATGCAAGAGTAGGATGAAGGAGCATAGTATTGTGTAGGATTCATACTTGTATTTTTGTCTTGCGCTAGATTTGATCACCGTAGCACCACCATTGTTTCGCGGTTCTTTTCAGATTCAAACCACCGTTTGGATCTGATGCGACGCGGTACTACCGCCCGTCTGGCGCGGTACTACCGCTTCTATGGTACTACCGCCCGTCGGGAGCGGTAGTACCGCGCTCACTGCGGCACTAAAATTTTACTTCCGCTCCAACCACGGTACTACCGTGACCCCGCACGGTACTACCGCGTTTTGGAGCGGTACTAATATTTTAGTACCGCAGGCAGTGGGAGTTCTACTGTGGCTCACATCTATCGCATGACAACTTTCTCGTATGCCTCCTATGTGTTTCTTGTGCTTTACCGTGGCCTTTTATCACGCCCAAGATGCGACCCTATCCTAAAGGAACTCGAAGGTCCCACCAAGGATAGAAGCGCATCTTGAAGACGCTTTTGCAAGGTGGATATCATTACATCAACATTATATAATAGATGGGGATACATACAAAAGGCATACAATGCCACATGAATACAACATCATCTTACATTAGATCATCATCCGACTACGGATGAAACACAAACAGAAACTCAAACGACATCCACCCTGCTAGCCCAGGCTGCCGACCTGGAACCTATCCCCTGATCGAAGAAGAAGCAGAAGAAGAACTCCAAGACAAGCAAACATCGCTCTCGCGTCATGATCATCGCATAACCTGTACCTGCAACTGTTGTTGTAGTAATCTGTGAGCCACGAGGACACAGCAATCCCATTACCATGGGTATCAAGACTAGCGAAGCTTAATGGGAAAGGAAGGGGTAAAGTGGTGAGGTTGCAGCAGCGACTAAGCATATATGGTGGCTATCATACGCAAATGAGAGCGAGAAGAGAAATAATGGAACGGTCGTGAAGCTAGCAATGATCAATAGGTGATCCTGAACTCCTACTTACGTCAAGCATAACCCAAAACCGTGTTCACTTCCCGGACTCCGCCGAGAAGAGACCATCACGGCTACACACACGGTTGATGCGTTTTAATTCGGATCTGGTGTCAAGTTATCTACAACCGGACATTAACAAATTCCCATCTGCCACATAACCGCGGGCACGGCTCTCGAAAGTTTATACCCTACAGGGGTGTCCCAACTTAGCCCATGATAAGCTCTCACGGTCAACGAAGGATATTCCTTCTCCCAGGAAGACCCGATCAGTCTCGGAATCCCGGTTTACAAGACATTTCGACAATGGTAAAACAAGACCAGCAAGACCGTCCGCTGTGCCGACAAATCCCGATAGGAGCTGCACATATCTCATTCTCAGGGCACACCGGATGAGCCAGACGTCGGGTTGGCATAGACCCTGGTTGCCCAGGGGGCGCCGGACATCGCTCGGTTTGGACCAGCACTGGCCCGGGGGATAAAATAAAGATGACCCTCGGGAGCGCGACTCCCAAGGGAAAAAAGGGCTAGGTGAGGCAAATTGTAAAACCAAGGTTGGGCCTTGCTGGAGGAGTTTTATTCAAAGCGAACTGTCAAGGGGGTCCCATAAATCATCCGACCACGTAAGGAACGCAAAATCCGGGAACATAACACCGGTATGACGGAAACTAGGGCGGCAAGAGTGGAACAAAACACCAGTCATAAGGCCGAGCCTTCCACCCTTTACCAAGTATATAGATGCATTAATAATATATGAGATATTGTGATATCCCAACATAACCCTGTCCATCATGGAGCAATCTTCAACTTCACCTGCAACTAACAACGCTATAAGAGGGGCTGAGCAAAGCGGTAACATAGCCAAACAATGGTTTGCTAGGAAGGGTGTCAAAGGTTAGAGGTTCATGGCAATTTGGGGAGGCTTGATGAACAAGTGATAGGAAGCGCAGCTTAGCAATAGAACGAAGCAACTAGCATAGCAATGATAGTAGTGAGATCCAGGGTAGCGGTCATCTTGCCTAAAATCCCGCAAGGAAGAAGAACTAGTCCATGAAGAAGATGAAGCCACGAGACGAACCAAGCGTAGACGAATGAATCCTCATGATCGCAACGAAAATGAGAACTATCGAGAAGAAGCACACAACATGGTAAACACACCACACATAGACAAGACATGATGCACAACAAGCATGATGCATGACAAAGGCTACATGAAGCTACTCATGGCAAGAGATGATGCAAACAAGAACAACACATTAAAGCAAGATTAAATGAGGCCGGAAATAACATATAACAATTCCGGTAAGTCCTCATATGTAAATTTCGAAGTTGATCCAGATCTGAATAAACATTATGTTCAAATTGTTAAACAACAAGTTAAGATGCACCAAGATGATCTACACGAGATTCTAGTCAAGTTACACATAAAGTTCATCTAATTCGGAGCTACGGCCTAGAAGATATGAGCAAAACAAGTTAAGCATGGCATTGATGCAAAAGGCACTCAAACATCAAGCAAACACCTCAAAACAAGAATGCAACATGGTAATATGAAACAACATGCAAAATCAAGCAAGTTTCATATAAAGCACACTCAAAACGGAGCAACGGTTCAACACATACACTCTATACAAGTTTAAAAGACAAGCTATCCAAAACAGCAACTAGGCATATTGCAAGCACCAAAACAACATGCTACAACATCTCAACGTAATAACAAAAGGCATGGACATGATGTACAGGTAAAGCATGACAAAACATGAACACTGAGCTATCTCCAGAAAACACCATAACATGCTCCAAAGGACATGGCAAGATTGCAAATAATAACAGCTTCAGGCTTAGCAGAAATAACATCAGGTTGCAATGTTTAGAGCTATCAAACAACATGTTACAGGACCTTAACATGGAAAACAAAGGCATGGCATGAATCTACTACTAGCATAGAATAAATGTCCCTTACTGACCATGAGCCAAAAAGGATCAGAAGATATGATGGCACCCATGTAAACATAGCAAGTTATATGACAGATTCATACATGGCAGGAACAACAATAAGTAGGCATGTTGGTGAGCTTGAACCACTCACCACAGAGCAATACATGGCATGGCAAGGCAACCAACAATAGGAATACATGTTTATGAAGCTAAACATGGCAAGAGCAAGTTCATAGGGTGCATGGATCACTAGCAACAATCATGGCAACATTGAACTTAATGTTAACAGGCTGACAGCAACATTATTTAGCAAGTTTGGAGCAAGATTACAACATGTTACAGCAGGCTATAAATGCAACCAGGAGCATGAATGGATAGATCATGACATGTATAACAAATCATCCTTAGTGAACATCTCCATATTATGCATAGAATGACTTGTAGCAGCAGGTTTACATAGCATCACGAAATAACAGATTCAGACAAGCTAAATAGCAACAGCAAGTACCCCACTTAACAAGCTTGATGCGCTCAGTACAAGACCCACAAAAATACAAGGATGGCACCACTGTAAATATGGCATGGCATAGTTCAAAACATATGTAGGGCTCAAGTTCATAGGATGCACACATCAAATGCAACAAAAATGACAAATCATCAAGTTATAACAGTTTCAGCAGATTAACATCATATAGCACTCTTGCAACGATGATGCAGGCATCAAGATGATCTCAAACAAGCATGATGCAATGGAATGAAATGAAATACTCGTTGAGACCAACAATTGGATATATTACACGCACGAAATGGAGCAGTATGCAGCAAGTTATGATGCGTTGAACATGGCATGATAATGCAAAATATTTCGGGGACTTAGCCGATTATTACCATCTCAGAAAAGTCAACAGCGGCGCGGGAGACAAGGATGGCCGGAGAAGGGGCCGGGGATGGGCGCGCGCGGTGGATCCGGGCCAGATCTCGCCGGATCCGGTCGGATCCCGGCGATGGAGGGCGCGGAGGCGAGCTCCGGGCGGGGCGAGGCACGGGCGCCGGAGGGCGGCGCCGGTCGGGGACGGCG
>NC_041381.1:334862277-334881034 GCF_002162155.2 Triticum dicoccoides | reverse complement strand
AGGAGAGAGAGAGAGGACCGGCGGGGTGAGGTGTCGCGCTGTGGTTGGACGAGGGGGGGCGGCGGCGGACGTGTCCGGCGCCGGGCGGACATGTCCGGCGGCGCGGTGGAGAAGGGGCTAGGGTTAGGGTGGAATTTCATCCGCGAATTTCGGGGGGAGGGGCTAATTTATAGATAGAGGGAGCTAGGAGACTCCAAATGAGGTGCAGTTTTCGCCCACATGATCGTGATCGAACGACCGAGAGCAAGGAGGGGGTTTGGATGGGTTTTGGGCCACTTTGGAGGGGTGTTGGGCTGGAACACAAAGAGGGCTTTGCGGTTACCCGGTTAATCGTTGGAGTATCAAACGAACTCCAAATGGCACGAAACTTGACAGGCGGTCTACCGGTGCTATACCAAGGCCGCTTGGCAAACCTCGGGCCATTCCGAGAAAGTTTAACACCTGCATACGAAAAGAGGCAAAAGGGGGGCGTCGGAGGACATAGGAGTGCCGGATTGCAAAACGAACAACGGGAAAAATGCTCGGAAGCAATAAACGAACACACATGCAAAATGAAATGCACATGATGACATGATAAAATGCAGCACGCAAGCAAATGACAAGGCAACTACGGCGAATAACTGGTAGACACCCGGCGCATCGGATTCGGGGCGTTACACCTTTGCATTGATCTTCTTCGCGTCTTTGGTGTTTTGCGTGTGTGTCTCAGGTGGTGGCTCTCGTCGGTCCAATCCCAGTCGTGACACTGGCTCCAGGCGTCTACGCAACCCAGGTGAAGTACCAGAGGGATCTTCTGCCTCCAAGCGCAATGTCAAGACCTCAGCTAGCAAGCACAAGGAGCCCGCTAAGGGCATGGATGAGATAGCCCCATCTGAGTATGTCCGTCTCACGCAGCTTCACCCATATATGCACCCTCGTTCCACTGTCAGAGGCTGTGAGCTGTTCTGGAACAAGCAACAGATCAACATCTATCTGGATGTCATCAAGAACAAGCAGAATACCTACATGGAGGTGAAATGGATTGATATGCATCACATGAGGAAGGACAAGTTCCATGACTACTTTGGAGAGGCTCTGGACTTGGTGGAGCAGTTTGGCATTGAGCATGTGATATCTTTTCACCTTGACTATGACCCTGAGCTTATCTATCAGTTCTTTGCCTCTGTTTACTTTCACTCCAATGAGGAGCGGAGGATGACCTGGATGACCAATGGCCGTCAACTGTCTGCTACCCGGAAGGAGTTCATGGATCTTCTCCAGGTTCCTGATGATGGGCTCAACACTCCAGTGGGTGTTCGCCCCCATGCCAATGCTGAGTCTGCCAACAAGGACAAGCTTGCACCGTTCATGCTTGAGAAGGCGCTCGCCAATGGCAAGACAACGTTGGTGCTCAACTCTTTTCTGGATATCATGTATCGCATCTTCCGCAACTCCTTGTTCCCTCGCATCGGTGACAAAGACAAGGTTCATGCCTATATGGTGGATATGATGCTCATTTGCGAGGAGGCTCGTTCGTCTCAGTCTCAGCCACTTGATATCTCACACATCATGTGGTGTGAGCTTCGATTTGTAGTGTTCAACATCAAGGTGCCTATCTATGGGCCCTATCTGTTTCGGCTGATCTCGAAGACTTGGGAGAAGATGTTCCCTGGTGAGGAGTACCTTGCTCCAAACTGGATTCGCCATGAGCCCATCTGTTTGCGTATCAAATCCAACTGGGCCAACACCACTACTCGTGCCGAGGCGACTGCTGCTAGGGCTGCTGTTGATGAGGAGGATGCTGGCGCCGAGGATGTTGCTGAGGGTCGTGCTGCTAGGCCTTCCCAGAGTGCCACTATGCCATCATGGGCCAAGAAGCTGAAGGACAAGATGAAGACTCTTTTCTGCATGCAAGCCAAGGGGCAGTACAGGACTCATGTGGCGTCCAAGGAGAGTCGTCGCAGGGACAAGAAGATCTTGCAGCTCTATGGTGAGGAAGTGTATGGCGGATCTGAGGAGCGCATCACTCCGGAGGCCGAGTGGATGGAGAAGCAAGGCTACAGGTGGACTGATTCTGAGGAGGATGTCGAGGAGACCATCCCTGCTGCCGAGGAGACAGACGGAGAGGGTTGGGACGAGTTCCCTGCTTGAGCCACCTCTTGTGTGTAGGTGTCCTCTCTGCCTTTTTGGCATCTCGATGCCAAAGGGGGAGAGAGTGTAGGGATTTGCGAGTCGTGTGTGTCGTGTGTTTGCTGCTTTCTCGGTTGAACTATTTGCTGCTTTCTCGTTTGAACCTCGGTTGCCTTACTTCGTATGGTGTAAGACATATGCACTCTATCTATCCTAGCGAGCTTGTGTTATATTGTGCTATCTTTATGCTATGCTATGTTAATTATCGTGCCTTGGTCTCTAAAATATAGGGGGAGTGTTGATCCTAGTCTGTGTGCTATGCAGTCCAAGCATTCATCTAGAGTGCACACATCTAGGGGGAGCCCGTCTATATTTTAGAGAGGTGGGGTTTGCCCTTGCTCTAAATTATCTTATTTATGTGTAAATCCCGTGTTGTCATCAATCCACCAAAAAGGGGGAGATTATAAGGGCATATTTATCCCTTAGGTGTTTTGGTGATTGATGACAATGCTTTTGCGGACTAATCATGTGCCTTGAGTTTCTCAGATACTTCTTCACTAGGCACGAGACGATTCGGTGCGCCTCGGAGACTATTGAAGTCGGCATTGTTCTACGTTTCTCTTTGGTGGATTTGAGTCATAGGAAAGCCGTACTATTAAGAGGGGGTCCGCATCGGAAAGGTTTGGGTGGAATCAACACGTACACTTGTCCTACCTTTCCCTGCACTTTGGAGCTTCTCTTCGTTATTCTGGTTGTGCTGAAATCTGATGGCTACTGCTGTACTTGCGGTAGTACCGCAAGTACCAGCGGTAGTACCACTGTGGGTCACGGTAGTACCGCTCCTCTGGAGCCATAGTACCGCGGCTCCCAGGCCTAGTGCCGCTCCGGTACGGTAGTAGGGGCGGATGTAATTTTTTACATCCGCGCCACCCATGGTAGTACCGCTCGTCCAGCGCGGTAGTACCGCGGGGGCCCACGGTAGTACCGCTCCCCAGGAGTCGTAGTACCGTGGCCCTCCTACCTAGTACCGCGGCGTCACGGTAGTAGGAGCGGATGTAATTTTTTACATCCGCGCCTCAACGGTAGTACCACGCCTCGTGTGCGGTAGTACCGCGTCGGATTTTTGCACCACCTCTTTTTCAGCGGAAGTAGGCACGGATGTAATTTATTTCATCCGCGCCCTTCCCAGGCAATGACTTTCCTGCCTTGCGGTAGTACCGCAAGGGGGAACGGTAGTACCGCGCAAGCGGTAGTACTGCACCCTAGTCAGGCAAGTCCCGGCCTCTGCTGTTGTCGCGGAAGTACCATGGTCTGCCACGGTAGTACCGCGCGGCCTCGCGGTAGTACCGCGCACCTGGAGCGGTAGTACCGCGTGTCGCGGGCTGAACATGTGGATAACGGTTGGATTTTTCCCATGACTATATAAGGGGCGTCTTCTACCTTTAGTTGACTACCTCTTCCACCTCTAAGATCCATTGTTGCTCCAAGCTCCATTTTCGCCCGATCTCTCTCCCTAGCCAATCAAACTTGTTGATTTGCTCGGGATTGGGTGACAAGGGCCCGATCTACACTTCCACCACAAGATATTTGATTTCCCCCACTTATCCCTAGCGGATCTTGTTACTCTTGGGTGTTTGAGCACCCTAGACGGTTGAGGTCACCTCGAAGCCATACTCCATTGTGGTGAAGCTTCGTGGTGTTGTTGGGAGCCTCCAATTGTTGTGGAGATTGCCCCAACCTTGTTTGTAAAGGTTCGGTCGCCGCCTTCAAGGGCACCAATAGTGGAACGGCATCTCGCATTGTGTGAGGGTGTGAGCAGAATACGGTGTCCCTAGTGGCTTCTTGGGGAGCATTGTGCCTCCACACCGCTCTAACGGAGACATACTTCCCCTTAAAAGGAAGGAACTTCGGTAACACATCCTCGTCACCACCGGCTCCACTCTTGGTTATTTCGTGCCTTTACTTTTGCAAGCCTACTTGTGTTGCATCCCTTGCTTGCTTATGTGCTAGTTGTTATTGCGTCATATAGGTTGCTCACTTAGTTGCACATCTAGACAACCTATTTTGTTGCAAAGTTTAATTTGGTAAAGAAAAGCTTAAAAAAATTGTTAGTTGCCTATTCACCCTCCTCTAGTCAACCATATCGATCCTTTCAACAGTGGAGAGTAACAATAAGGCGCCTCACTCATTTATTTGGCCTTCTAAACTACTACTCCGTCCTGGTTTATTCCTCGCCATTGTAATTTGTGCTAAATTTTGACCAAAGATTTAACTGATAAAATGTTTAGTGCATGTGACATGCACTAACATTTCATTAGTTAAGTTTATGATCAAAATTTGACACAGATTACAATGGGGACCAATAAACCAGGACGGAGGTAGTAGTTATGGGATTACTAATCTAGAAGCCTAAAAGAACTGGACCCTGGTACTCCTACTAGTAGTAGTACTCAAGTTGGAATTCCAATTGCACGGCACAACTTGTTAGGCAAAAAATTTGATACAGGGTGTAGGAAGCGGTTTGGGAATTTGCATGCCTTTCCAACCAGTGAGATACTCCGTACAAAGTACGACAGAGAAATAACTACATAGAAGGAAGCTAAAAGTAAACAAAAACGAGCATTTTTGCATTTGTTTTGCATTGAATCGTTTCACAAGCTTGACTAGTGCTGTTTTTCTACTTTTACAAAAACCGCACCATAATGTTAAAACGTGCATTTGCACATACATAAGCAATAGTAGTACTCCCTCCGTCTTGGTGTATAAGTCTTCCCTCCTTCTTGGTCATGGTGCACAACCAAAGATGACCTATTGACCTGGACGGAGGGAGTAGCACAGTCTGCAAGCATATATCTAGAGAGACGTGTAGTGCGATAGTATATAGTAAAGTTTGTGCTTTATGCACGTACTTGCAAAATGCGTATGAATACTCAAGGTTTCCAAACTTTCCCTTTTACATACTTAATTAAGGGCGCTAAAAATTCCTAACCGTTTGGGATTTATCATTTGCATCCCAAAACTAATGAGATCGCCTTACGAAACAAAAACTATACTCCTCCTAAAAGCCACGACGCTCGCAGGAGCGCTTGCGGCGCGCCACGAGTGCCCTGGTGCGCGGCCGTTTCCCAGCGCGCCGACACAATGCCTCTTCCTTAGCCTCGCAACTCGCGAGGTGCTAATTGGCGGCTTGCCAGCGAGCGAGCGCGATGTCACCGGTGTGGTGATCCGGCACCAACAGGTACTCCTCCTCGCTGGAAGCAAGCACCCGGTCCACGTACCGCCATGCGTAGATGAGGCACTTGGGCCCGACTGCACTCAGGGCGTCGGCACGGGCGTCCTCCGCCACCCTCACGGCCCTCGCACGAGCCTTCTGCCAAAGAGCCAATTGCCTGACTCTCTCGGACGCGACATAGCCCTCCCAGGCAGCTTGTTCCGTGGTGCACTTCTCTTCCTCGTCCTACTTCTCCGCCTCTATTTTGGCGCGCTCTGCTGGAGGCAAAGCCTCCCACAAGGCAACATCCATTTCTTTCCAAAGCTCCTCAAGGCTGGGGGGCTCGGCGGGCGGCGTGGCGTTCTCCTCGTAGCAGGGAGCCGACACGTCCTCCGACGCGCATGCTGGCGAGATTGGGAACACCGACGCGTCCACCTCGACGCGTCGCGGCGAGGAGCGGAACGCCGACGCGTCCTCCTCGACTAGTGGCGGCGAGGAACGGAATGGCGACGCGTCGCGTCGCGGCGAGGAGCGGAACACCGACGCGTCCTCCTCAACTAGTGGCGGCGAGGAATGGAACGGCGATGCGTCGCATAGCGGCAAGGAGCGGAACACCGACGCGTCCTCCTCAACTAGTGGCGGCGAGGAACGGAACGGCGATGCGTGACCATCCGTGCGGTGCAGCGAGGGGCTCCTAGGGCTTGGGAGGGGCGATGCCATGGTGGTCGACGTGAGAGGATGGGGGAGGAGATAGCGGTGAACGTGAACATGAGGGGGAGGAGATAGCGATGTCGTGGGAGGCGCAATATTTATAGCGAGCAATGGCACACCTACGTAAGATATGGACTGAGTTGCACTGACTTAACTGCAGGTCCAGTTGTGTCACTGACATGTGGGCCAGACCGCTGTTGGGCCCATATGTCAGTGATCCAATGCACCTACAGTTAAGTAACAGGTGCGTGGGCATATTTATTGGAGTAAATTATGGGGGAGGGAAGGGGTGGAAATATTGCTGGTCACAACGGATTGGACAAGCGTGGGGGAGGAGAGTCATGCATGCAGATTTTTTCACACAGGGTGGAGTGGTGAGACCGCCGGAGGGAGAAGGAGAGTTTGGCAGGCATATTGTTTCCACACATGGAGAGGAAAAGATTTGGAGACGAACGGGCTTCCTGCAGGTATGGGGAATGGTGCATAATAAGTCATCTTGCATGCCGGGCTAGGTATAGTCTCAAGTCATTAAAAACATACACGCCCCACACATGTTCATATATCAAGGTGCACTAAATTATTGCATGCGATGATTAAGGCTGGCCATAATGGTAGTATCTTAGCTGGTATCATGCACACGAGAATAGCAAACATGCTGATGTGGCAAAGAATTAAAGAAGAGAGGGGGGTTAGAGTAACTAGTGTTCATGCATGCATTGGTAAACACATTTTTTTGTGAAGAACGACAACATTAGTTGAGTACTTTTGCAGACTTCAAAATCAATTCCACCGCCTCTACTATCTTGCTAAGAGTACTCCCTCCGTCTAGGTGTGTAAGTCATCTTACGAAAACCAAATAATCCCAAAACACTTAGGCGCGGTGCATTAACTTCTACCTCGTTTCTTGTTTCTTGACATATCAACCAATAAGAGATAAAGAGTGTGCATGCTTTTAATGACTTGAGATATCAAACACGACATGCAGTGGTTAGTTCATTGCATGCAATACTATTAATTAGCAAATAAACATTAATGTTTCTTGTTTTCCCCTCCTCCTTGGTCACGGTGCACAGCCTAAGATGACTTACTCACCTAGACGGAGGGAGTAGGTGAAATTTTTGAATCGAGCCCTTTAAACTAGAAGGGAGGTAGTTGTACTCTAATAGCTAACCTTGTTGTGATGACAAGATAGGACATGGCATGCACCTGGACGGAGGAACTAGTCTGCATTGTGCATTTAAGTTTTGTCTGAAGTCAATGTACCTCTACTTTCACCAGACTTATAGAAAAATGTATCAACATTCACAATGTCAAATCAATATTTTTACACTCATTATAAAACGTAATTCTTATACTCATTATAATCAGTATTGTAGATATTGATATTTTTAGTATAAATTTGGTCAAACACTTTGCAAATGGTTGACGGGAGTAAAAAGGACCAGAGGGAGTATCATGCATGCGGAGTAGGCAAAAAATTGCTCATTTATAGCCGGTCGAAGTCTCAAAGGGCGCGACCGCGCGAGGGAGGAGAAGGTCGTGGGAGGCGCGACGGTTGATGGAATTAGGTGAAGTTACATCCACGCGCCGGCATGGCATGTGAACAGGCAGAAGCTATACCGTCAGGCCTACGATATGGGTCTAGTAGACATGACATCTAGTGGGTCCCGCATAGTTCTCGAGTACTCTTTGGGGGCTTGCAGCCGTTTATCCACCAGGCAAGCCAGCAACCCCACATCGTATGCACGCCCTACTCTGTGACACCCCAAAAATTTGGCCTTGTTTTAATGATTTAAAAAAATTTCCAAGAATTAAAAACTTTGGATTTCTGAGCTCCATTTTGATTTTTAAATCATTTCCTTCCCTGTCATGATGAGTTTTTCCCAAAGAGAAAACTTTTCAAATATGTTTTTGGACTTGTTTAACCTCTCAAGAAAAACCTTCCTTTTATCAGTATAACTAATTAACTAATTTAATTGCTTGATCTTTATTTTCTTGAAAATGGATTTTCAAGGTTAAATGGCCATATTTGAACTACAACCATTTGATAGATTCACTTAAAATTCCCACAAAAATTTGGAGATGTCATGTGATGTTTTTAAATCACTTTTATGCAAAAATATATTACATTCATGAAATATTTTGAGCCCTACACTCAATTTTGCTTCTCTGGTCCAGAGTGCATTTTGCACCGCAACCCATTTAAATATTTCTTTAAAACTTCTACCAAAATTAGGGGAGGTCAGTAGGAGCATATTATTCCACTTTGTGCAAAAATCCAGGGTTGTTCTTTGAAAATTTTGAGTGAATCAACCTCTTTTCCATTCTGGTCCAATTTGAGGATTTGTACAGCAACCACCATTTTAGTTGCTCCTATACCCTTGATTATTTCTCCTACTGGTAGTCCCCCTTGCCAAACCCTTAAGTCCAGGAGAGTGGACCCATTGGATGATTCTAAGTGCTTGCAACAATGCCATTTGCTTTCTGTCCAGAATTGAAGTTTTGTAAAACTTGCACTAACAAGTTTCTGCTTTTGGCCAACTAACCTCACCACCCTCTGGTACATCTAAAGAGACTTCCATCTGGAGTTTTTGACCACTCCAAGACTTGCCAAAGTGCCCTTGGCATTTTGCCAAACACCTTATGGGCAGGATCTGTTTTGGCATGAATTTTTGGTTTGCACTGTGAACATGATCCCCTGACCAAACCAGCCTGTCCACTGATCTCCTTGCAAGCCCAAACCTAGACCTGTTAACCTCCAGCCTTAACCGCGACCTCTAGCATGCTCTGGCATTTCGTCGAGCACACTCAGTGCATGCACGGGACGCGCCCAGAGCGCGCGTATTGCACGACCCGTGCACCCGAGCCGACACGCTGGCCCCCTGGCTTTGGCCCACACGGCAGCACCTCGCCACGCACTCCCCGCCTCGCAGCATCGCGCAAAACCACCCTGGCACACTACAGCACCGCCGCCAGGGCGTTCTTGGCGGCACTCCGGCGTCCGCAGTGGCTCCAGCCACGGGCAGCGCCGCCCAAACCCCTCCCGCTCGCCACCTGGCCCCTGGAGCAGCACGAGCTCATCCACAGCCATGTCCGCTAGCGCTCGTCGCCGCCACGATGCCCTGCTGCTACAGAACGTCGGTTCGCCGGAAGCTTATCCGCGGCCGCTGCGGAACCGCCTTGCCTTGCTTATAAATGGACGCCCCGGGCCGTTCCCGCACACGGGCACCCTTAGGCCACCCCAATGACGCTTCCCCAGCTCGCCAATCGACCCAGGAGAGCTTCCTTCCTCATCTCCGGCAACTCCTGCCGCCGCCACCGCCCCGGCCAATCCGGCACCTCCAGTACCTCCCCCTCTCCATTCTCTTCGCCAGAAACTTCCTCATCCTCCCGTGAACCCTTTCCCCTACTCGATTTTGATCGGGAACCACCGCCGCCTCAAAACCACCTTACCACCAAAGCTTCCCTCCGCCGCGGAGCTCGCCGCCAGCGATTTCCTCCACCTCCGACGACCCTACGACTACCGGAGTGACCACCTCGGCCCCCTGAATCCGCTGGTGGCCTCAGCTTTCCGAACGGAGCCACCGTTCGCCGGCGGTGATCGCCGGAGCCCCGCTCCACTCGGGCAGAGGAGGGAGACGACACGGGCGACTGGTCAAACCTGACCAGTGGGCCAGGCGGGCCCACCGTCAGAGACCCAGCACCGGTCCACGTGGTTAAGTCGAGGCGTAAAGGGCGCAAATACGTTTTCTCTGCACCGAAAGCGTAATCTCGTTTGAAACGTTTTCCTTTTCCTGATTTTATTAAAAACAGATTTGACCAAATCTTTGACTGGCTATAACTTTTGAAATATAACTCCGAATGAGTTGATTCTTTTTCCTACCTTCCTCAAATTTGGTCTAGTTTATTTTAAGATTTATTTGAAAATTCTTCAAACAACTTTTTTGTACTGTTTTTGAAATGTGTGTTAATTCAAATATATTTTTAAATAGGATTTTGGGGAGAGAGAAGAAACTTTCAAAAGTTTTGGAGAGCACCTCACCCCTCCACAACATTGAAGGCAAGCATTCTGAACCCCAGCATAATATTTTTGTGTGTTCGATGACACGTTCATAACATC
This sequence comes from Triticum dicoccoides, assembly GCF_002162155.2. NCBI lineage: Eukaryota > Viridiplantae > Streptophyta > Magnoliopsida > Poales > Poaceae > Triticum > Triticum dicoccoides. The sequence continues at coordinate 334,870,883 of NC_041381.1, read as the reverse complement.
ACCTCACTTTGGAGAAACTTGTTATTTCATGTGATATGATCATATGCATGGGTGCATGTTATTGATTTCCATGCTGTTGGAAATGGACACACTTGTGATGATAATCACCCTCATGTGCCTTGCATGCATACCGGCAGGAACCCGGGAAAACCTATGCCTTGGGTAGGCATGAGTTTGTCGTCGGTCTCCGTCGGGACGGTTATGTCTGGTATGGCATGGCAAGGTGATATGAGCGGTGACTCTGTTGGTTGAAATATATTCGTCATGCTAATCATGCAGGGAATACTTAAACCTCCTGAGTCGACCGTAGATCGAGTCTTGTGCCAGTAACCCCCATACTTGTTTCGTACTACCACTCGTCTCTACAGCAAGTAGAGTACGGTTCAGTAAGTTGTCAACCTCTTTCTAGCACACACCGTACAGAGAGGCCATGGAGGAAGATACCGGTTGTAGCTGGTAGGCAGGCCACCTGGTCTGGGGGCATGGGTGTTTCCGGTTGGGACCGAGAGGGGAGGCCACCCCTTAGAGCGCGCGATATAAATTTGATCCCATGCTACGCGAGGTTGTAGCCTCCCCACTTAGAGTTTGCTTAACAGGTGTCGTGGGTGATTCCAGACACGTGTGAGTTAAGCTGGTGTGTGCAAGTTAGGTGTGTTTTCAACAAAAAGACCATAGACAGAATTAGTCCCGATGGACTAAAGAAATCCGTTACTCGTGGGTAAAGAGTACACCCTCTGCAGAGATTAAACCTATTCGAATAGCCGTGTCCATGGTTAAGGATTACAGTCTGGGATGGGTCAGGTGTCGGTCTTAGTGTCGGTCTTCGGAGGTGAAACGGTTAACCAGAAATGGAATTACTACTCGTGACTTGTGCTAACTATGATTATTATTATTGTTGACTAACCCGTGATATTATTGTTATTATCGAGTATCTCTGGGATGGTTCTACCTCCGGGATATTCATTATGATTGTTTATTTTAAAGCCCTTTTTGTGGTGTCGCTCAGACGCCCGACTGTGGCATTTCTTTTAAAGCCCTTTATGTGGTGTCGCTCAGACGCCCGACTGCGGCATTTCTTTTAAAGCCCTTTATGTGGTGTCGCTCAGACGCCCGACTGTGGCATTTCTTTTAAAGCCCTTTATGTGGTGTCGCTCAGACGCCCGACTGTGGCATTTCTTTTAAAGCCCTTTATGTGGTGTCGCTCAGACGCCCGACTGTGGCATTTCTTTTAAAGCCCTTTATGTGGTGTCGCTCAGACGCCCGACTGTGGCATTTCTTTTAAAGCCCTTTATGTGGTGTCGCTAAGACGCCCGACTGTGGCATTGCTTGTTATTTGTTTCATAAATTTTAATACTACCATGTTATTGCATTTTTATAAATAACTTGCTTGCACGCATCAGAGTTTCATTTATCTTTTGTGACTGATGTCATGAGCATAAAATATTTTTAGCACATCATTGTTATATTATACATGTGTTCATGATGTTTGCGAGTACATTCAAAGTACTCACTGGCTTGTCCCTGGCTATTGTCTTGGCCAGATTTTCTTGCTCGGAGAGGAGCGACGCGATGCCAGCCCCGGAACCCACACAATGGAGATAGCAGCCTCGCGAAGATAGGAGTTAACCTGGTCAGCTGTTCCCGTGGGAAATGGAGTCCATAGACACTGATGATCCACAAACCGCTTCCGCCATCAACCACTAGAAACCATTTGTTGTACTCACAGGCCAGAATGGTCTTGTACTACATATGTTGTATTCTGCTTGGAATTTCTGTATCAAGTTGGAGCCTCATCAGCTAACAGTAATCCTGGGGCTGATGAGCACGACGGTCTTTTCTGGAAATTTATGTCCGGAGAACCGGTCGTGACAGACTTGGTATCAGAGCCAGGCTGACCACTGGCTAATCCTATCTTAGCCAGGTCGAAAAACTTAGGCAAACCAACCCACCAGACCTTAACCAAACCCCAGCCAAGCTTCTCGTGCAAGATAGCCACACAGTGACCCAACACCTTTTTGGCAGTCAGTGCCCAACCTATCAACCTAACTTGTCACTCATGCGCCAGTGACCGGCCCCTAAATAGTCCTTTCTCGCAAGCGTGCGAAGGAAGACTCCGCCCCCTTTTTCCTATAAAAAGGGCATGCTAGTCCCAACACAGCACCGCACAGCCGCTACCCCAAACCGAGCCACAATGCCTGGACCCATAGTGCACAATGAAACCACAGCAACCAACCTTGGAGGTTTTGTGACCATACTCGCAAACCTCACCCGTCGTGCCTACGCGTTAGAGGAGCCACCAGAATATGTTGTGTATCAAGGACCCATGAGCGGTGAAGACCGTCAATTCTGGGCCACTGTGCACATCTACGGTAGGGGTCTAGCACCCGAGCGCCCCTACAGGTTCACCGGAAGGACAACTTCCTTTGAGCCACAAGCCATCCAGCTAGCCGCTCGAGAGGCTATAGTTCATCTCAGGCACTTGTCGCCCAGAGTTAACTGTCGCTCGTTCCACTACTACCCCAGACGTGAAGGGTATGGTAGACCACCCCAAGTTGCCAACGGAGATCACGAGACGGACCCCGCATTGTTGCACCTAGTGCGCTATGTAAGTGCACTAGAGGCACTGTTCGACTAAATCACTATTGATTTAATTGCAGCTCGTGGAGAGCTGGTTCGTCGAGCCCCGGCGAGAGAAGGAAATGAGCCCAACGCCGACAACCCAGTCGTGCTGTTTGGACAACCGATCGAGACTCCGAGATCAGCTCCAGCCATCAACCGAGATGCTTTGATGACCCCAGAAGTGCTTCGTCGCATATTGGGAGCACACTCCAACGGGGTTGTGGCCAACAATCCCCGCGATGGTCATCATCACTACCCCGACCCTGCAGTTCCTCCGCCATCTCCGACTAATCCCGGCAGTGAGACACGTGGAGAAGCCTCGACATCCACCAGGCATGCCCGTTTAGACATAAACGAGGTAGACTAAGCCGTATGAGTAGCACCGAGTTTCAGTGTATCCTCGCTTTGTAATCATGCGACCGTGTATATTAACGCAGCCTGTCGTTGTGCCTCTGTTTTAATAGTAGCCTTGCATATTTGGTCAGCGCATAGTTGCACATTTTCCGGGCACAACTACCAAAACCAACCCGACGACAACCACAGTAACGCGTCTCTTTATGAGATATGTGTATCTCTGACACTGACCCGACCTTTGGAGCTAAGCTAGCAAATTTATTACCTTTCACCATGGTAAAACGATCCGGCTCCATTGCTATATAAAGGCCACCTTGTGACCTTACCCAGCAACCCTCACTTTGTACACCACACTCGCACTTTTTCTTGTCATGCCGAGCCCCAGCATTCATCTGAGAACCCCAGATGCAACCCCAGGTAGCTTTGTCAAAATATTGTGGGATTTTACCCGCAGTACCATGGGTTCTACCCAGCCACCTCAGTACGAGCTGTTCAAATCAAGGATCACCCCATCCACCTCGGAATATTGGGCAGTAGTACACATCCCTCCCGTAGACTCCAATCAAGATCCAACGGAAGTTTCCTTCGTGCGGAAATCTATGCCAACCCCACACCTGGCCATAGAAGCTGCTGCGAAAGAAGCGATTGCTCGTCTTCGATCCGCAGTACCCTATGCCCGCGAACGAGGATATTATTACTTTCCGAGCCGTGCAGCACCCGGAGAAGTAACATCTTTTCCCGGTGGACGTATTGAGAGAGACCCAGTTCTGGCCAACCTTATCCAGTACATCATTGCTCAAGAGCATTTGAACCAGCGAGTGATGGATTATCTCCAGAGCCTCGCAGATTTAAATCCTCAGATTGCCATCGGCAGACCACTGAGACCCGACCCGGAGAGACGCATACATCGACTGGTCAATCCACTGCCTCCGATAGAAGAAGAGTGTATCCCTTTACCAGAGACATTTTATCAGGACCCCACCCAGTTACCGTTTTCATTTTAGACGTCACTACTGTATTTGTTTTTGCAGCATTTATATTTATGTGTGTGACTTATGCGTGATACCCTGAGTTTGTACGATGAGTCAATTATTTGGCTTCTATTAATGTGTGTAGTTTTTGTTGTGGTTTATGCTCCTTTAAATTAACTGTTTTTCCCTCGCAAAATTCTGGAGTAAGATTTCTTTTCCCTGAGTTGCTACACCTTCCCCTTCTCACGACGTGGATTAATTAATTTCACACAGCACCATGCAGCAGACTCACAACCATAATCATTCGGACACATACACTGTTTGCAAAACCTAGCAACGGTGTTGCATCCAGCTAATCACCCCCTAACAACAGTTAGCACCCGGCACACTCCATCTACTCCTCATGATCACCACCACCGCGGAGAGCCAACACCCAAGCCGCAGCGTCGCGACACTCGTCGGAGATCATCGCGCACAGGAGCACAGAGAGCCCCAGCAGTGTCGCCAGCCCTCCGCATATCAGGATCACAAACCAGTCCAGCATCGCCTCCGCCATTAGAGCCTCACCCGAGCTTCTGTAAGCAGTAATGGAGAAAGAAGGAGGACGAGAAGTGAGGCCAGGTGTAAGGAAGAAGAGAGAGGCACCCCGGCCGTTTTATAGCTCGAGCTCGGTGTACGGTGGGAAAAGTCCACCAACGCTGCTCGTCGCCGATCGCCGGTGTCCGGAGTCGAATCCGCGAGCAGTGCCGACAACGCGCTGGCCCGCGAGGTGAGTGCACGCTGCACCGGCAGCTAGCACGCCGCGCACTACCACGGTACGGCCTAGATGCCCTACACACTAGGCGTCGGCGGTGGAGAAAGCGCGCGGAAGAGAGGAGGGAGAGAAAGAGCCAGAGGGAGAAGAGGAGACTGACAGTGGACCCCGGGTCCACCTGTCGGCCAGAGAGAGCACTGTGCTCTCGGGTACGACCAGCGTATATCTAAATTTAGGAGTTATTCTAAATTTATATTCAGCGTAGAAATCTCACGTTTTTGTCCCGAACCGTAGACTCTTCCATGCAGCACCAGTTTTCACACTATGGTTTTTCACCACTTAGTGCCCTCTCACTAAAGCCACATCTTTATTGCGTAATTATTTTCTTAACACCGCTTTTAACAAATCTCGAGGACGAGATTTTTCTTAAGGGGGATAGTATTGTGACACCCCAAAAATTTGGCCTTGTTTTAATGATTTAAAAAAAATTCCAAGAATTAAAAACTTTGGATTTCTGAGCTCCATTTTGATTTTTAAATCATTTCCTTCCCTGTCATGATGAGTTTTTCCCAAAGAGAAAACTTTTCAAATATGTTTTTGGACTTGTTTAACCTCTCAAGAAAAACCTTCCTTTTATCAGTATAACTAATTAACTAATTTAATTGCTTGATCTTTATTTTCTTGAAAATGGATTTTCAAGGTTAAATGGCCATATTTGAACTACAACCATTTGATAGATTCACTTAAAATTCCCAAAAAAATTTGGAGATGTCATGTGATGCTTTTAAATCACTTTTATGCAAAAATATATTTCATTCATGAAATATTTTGAGCCCTACACTCAATTTTTCTTCTCTAGTCCAGAGTGCATTTTGCACTGCAACCCATTTAAATATTTCTTTAAAACTTCTACCAAAATTAGGGGAGGTCAGTAGGAGCATATTATTCCACTTTGTGCAAAAATCCAGGGTTGTTCTTTGAAAATTTTGAGTGAATCAACCTCTTTTCCATTCTGGTCCAATTTGAGGATTTGTACATCAACCACCATTTTAGTTGCTCCTATACCCTTGATTATTTCTCCTACTGGTAGTCCCCCTTGCCAAACCCTTAAGTCCAGGAGAGTGGACCCATTGGATGATTCTAAGTGCTTGCAACAATGCCATTTGCTTTCTGTCCAGAATTGAAGTTTTGTAAAACTTGCACTAACAAGTTTCTGCTTTTGGCCAACTAACCTCACCACCCTCTGGTACATCTAAAGAGACTTCCATCTGGAGTTTTTGACCACTCCAAGACTTGCCAAAGTGCCCTTGGCATTTTGCCAAACACCTTATGGGCAGGATCTGTTTTGGCATGAATTTTTGGTTTGCACTGTGAACCTGATCCCCTGACCAAACCAGCCTGTCCACTGATCTCCTTGCAAGCCCAAACCTAGACCTGTTAACCTCCAGCCTCAACCGCGACCTCTAGCATGCTCTGGCATTTCGTCGAGCACACTCAGTGCATGCACGGGACGCGCCCAGAGCACGCGTATTGCACGACCCGTGCGCCCGAGCCGACACGCTGGCCCCCTAGCTTTGGCACGCTACAGCGCCGCCGCCAGGGCGTTCTTGGCGGCACTCCGGCGTCCGCAGTGGCTCCAGCCACGGGCAGCGCCGCCCAAACCCCTTCCGCTCGCCACCTGGCCCCTGGAGCAGCGCGAGCTCATCCATAGCCATGTCCTCTAGCGCTCGTCGCCGCCACGATGCCCTGCTGCTACAGAACGTCGGTTCGCCGGAAGCTTATCCACGGCCGCCGCGGAACCGCCTTGCCTCGCTTATAAATGGACGCCCCGGGTCGTTCCCGCACAAGGGCAACCTTAGCCCACCCCAATGGCGCTTCCCCAGCTCGCCAATCGACCCAGGAGAGCTTCCTTCCTCATCTCCGGCAACTCCTGCCGCCGCCACCGCTCCGGCCAATCCGGCACCTCCAGTACCTCCCCCTCTCCATTCTCTTCGCCAGAAACTTCCTCATCCTCCCGTGAACCCTTTCCCCTACTCGATTTTGATCGGGAACCGCCGCCGCCTCAAAACCACCTTACCACCGAAGCTTCCCTCCGCCGCGGAGCTCGCCGCCGGCGATTTCCTCCACCTCCGACGACCTACGACTACCGGAGTGACCACCTCGGCCCCCTGAATCCGCTGGTGGCCTCAGCTTTCCGAACGGAGCCACCGTTCGCCGGCGGTGATCGCCGGAGCCCCGCTCCACTCGGGCAGAGGAGGGAGACGACGCGGGCGACTGGTCAAACCTGACCAGTGGGCCAGGTGGGCCCACCGTCAGAGACCCAGTGCCGGTCCACGTGGTTAAGTGGAGGCGTAAAGGGCGCAAATACGTTTTCTCTGCACCGAAAGCGTAATCTCGTTTGAAACGTTTTCCTTTTCCTGATTTTATTAAAAACAGATTTGACCAAATCTTTGACTGGCTATAACTTTTTAAATATAACTCCAAATGAGTTGATTCTTTTTCCTACCTTCCTCAAATTTGGTCTAGTTTATTTTAAGATTTATTTGAAAATTCTTAAAACAACTTTTTTGTACTGTTTTTGAAATGTGTGTTAATTCAAATATATTTTTAAATAGGATTTTGGGGAGAGAGAAGAAACTTTCAAAAGTTTTGGAGAGCACCTCACCCCTCCACAACATTGAAGGCAAGCATTCTGAACCCCGGCATAATATTTTTATGTGTTCGATGACATGTTGATAACATCACCTCACTTTGGAGAAACTTGTTATTTCATGTGATATGATCATATGCATGGGTGCATGTTATTGATTTCCATGCTGTTGGAAATGGACACACTTGTGATGATAATCACCCTCATGTGCCTTGCATGCATACCAGTAGGAACCCGGGAAAACCTATGCCTTGGGTAGGCATGAGTTTGTCATCGGTCTCCGTCGGGACGGTTATGTCTGGTATGGCATGGCAAGGTGATATGAGCGGTGACTCTGTTGGTTGAAATATATTCGTCATGCTAATCATGCAGGGAATACTTAAACCTCCTGAGTCGACCGTAGATCGAGTCTTGTGCAGTAACCCCCATACTTGTTTCGTACTACCACTCGTCTCTACAGCAAGTAGAGTACGGTTCAGTAAGTTGTCAACCTCTTTCTAGCACACACCGTACAGAGAGGCCATGGAGGAAGATACCGGTTGTAGCTGGTAGGCAGGCCACCTGGTCCGGGGGCATGGGTGTTTCCGGTTGGGACCGAGAGGGGAGGCCACCCCTTAGAGCGCGCGATATAAATTTGATCCCATGCTACGCGAGGTTGTAGCCTCCCCACTTAGAGTTTGCTTAACAGGTGTCGTGGGTGATTCCAGACACGTGTGAGTTAAGCTGGTGTGTGCAAGTTAGGTGTGTTTTCAACAAAAAGACCGTAGACGGAATTAGTCCCGATGGACTAAAGAAATCCGTTACTCGTGGGTAAAGAGTACACCCTCTGCAGAGATTAAACCTATTCGAATAGCCGTGTCCATGGTTAAGGATTACAGTCTGGGATGGGTCAGGTGTCGGTCTTAGTGTCGGTCTTCGGAGGTGAAACGGTTAACCAGAAATGGAATTACTACTCGTCACTTGTGCTAACTATGATTATTATTATTGTTGACTAACCCGTGATATTATTGTTATTATCGAGTATCTCTGGGATGGTTCTACCTCCGGGATATTCATTATGATTGTTTATTTTAAAGCCCTTTTTGTGGTGTCGCTCAGACGCCCGACTGTGGCATTTCTTTTAAAGCCCTTTATGTGGTGTCGCTCAGACGCCCGACTGCGGCATTTCTTTTAAAGCCCTTTATGTGGTGTCGCTCAGACGCCCGACTGTGGCATTTCTTTTAAAGCCCTTTATGTGGTGTCGCTCAGACGCCCGACT
>NC_041381.1:334855520-334861838 GCF_002162155.2 Triticum dicoccoides | reverse complement strand
TTCTTTTAAAGCCCTTTATGTGGTGTCGCTCACACGCCCGACTGTGGCATTTCTTTTAAAGCCCTTTATATGGTGTCGCTCAGACGCCCGACTGTGGCATTTCTTTTAAAGCCCTTTATGTGGTGTCGCTAAGACGCCCGACTGTGGCATTGCTTGTTATTTGTTTCATAAATTTTAATACTACCATGTTATTGCATTTTTATAAATAACTTTCTTGCACGCATCAGAGTTTCATTTATCTTTTGTGACTGACGTCATGAGCATAAAATATTTTTAGCACATCATTGTTATATTATACCTGTGTTCATGATGTTTGCGAGTACATTCAAAGTACTCACTGGCTTGTCCCTGGCTATTGTCTTGGCCAGATTTTCTTGCTCGGAGAGGAGCGACGCGATGCCAGCCCCGGAACCCACACAATGGAGATAGCAGCCTCGCGGAGATAGGAGTTAACCTGGTCAGCTGTTCCCGTGGGAAATGGAGTCCATAGACACTGATGATCCACAAACCGCTTCCGCCATCAACCACTAGAAACCATTTGTTGTACTCACAGGCCAGAATGGTCTTGTACTACATATGTTGTATTCTGCTTGGAATTTCTGTATCAAGTTGGAGCCTCATCAGCTAACAGTAATCCTGGGGCTGATGAGCACGACGGTCTTTTCTGGAAATTTATGTCCGGAGAACCGGTCGTGACATACTCGTCCCCGTCTTCTACCTTACAACAGTTCTCTCCCAGTCGTCCCGTCCTTTCACATTAGTTCGCTCCCAGTTTTTTTACGGGGTACAACAGTTCAACTTCTCCTAACCCTCCTCCAAAATCCATGGCCTCCCAAATCTCCATGGTTGCCGCTGAGTACCAGGTTAGAGCCATCACCAGCAATCAGTTCATCGTCATCTACACATGTGGATCCGCGATGGTGAAAGCATGGCTTGCTCGCTTCCTACGCTTGTTCAACAGTTCAACGGATGAGTGGGTCGCTGGGCAAGATGTTGAGTACACCACAGTCCTGGGACGAGAGAAGGATCTAAAGGATGAAGAGAGGAAGAAGCCCGCTATGATCCAGGTTTGCGTACATAACGTTTGCTTGGTCTACCACATATGCCATGCCGACGTTGAGTGCCAGGATTTTAAGAACTTCCTCAAGGACAAAAGAGTGAAATTCGTTACTATAGACTTTAAGAACAACAGGGATGTCCTGCGTCGGATAGGTCTTGTTGTAGGCCAGCCCTTCAAACTCCAGAAGGCAAGCCTGGTGTCCTCCTCTCAACCTTCAATGTTGACCCTGGCAGCAGCCATGATTGATCCTTCGTACGCTAAACTGAAGAAACCTCATCACGAGTTTCATCATGCATGGGAGTCGAAGACATTAGATGAAGATCACATCCTGTATGCAGCAATGAATGCCTACCTTTGTTTAAATATCTACAAGGGTTGGATGAAGAAGCAGAGCCCAATGTCCGGTTCAAGCAAAGAAGCGTCGGTGAAGAGGAAGAGGAAGAGGGACGAGGACGAAGTCGAGGACGTGGACTCGGACTCCGAGTAGGTGGCAGTGCCATCGCTCATGCTGGTTCTACTGCAGTGTCAAGTGGACTAGTTGCTTAGTTTATTTTCAAGGGTGTGTTGTGCTGAGGCCCCAGCAGAACTATGTTTATGTTCTTTCTCATTATTAGAACTCTTTAGTACGTACAGTAGTACTAGTACTATGTCTTACTACTGTTCTTCTTGCAGTTGGTACTACTGCTCGTATCTTCGTGTTCCTACTATACTTAATACGTTCGTACTAGTAGTATAATTTGGGTCAGTCGATTTGTGAAAGAAGTTCGATGGAGCGAAGGAAGAAGACGGCAGAAGAGGTGGAAGAAGCCCTTCTAGCCATCCATGTTGCATCAAATGGCTCACAAGAGTTGACTGACCCAAATTGCTCCTTCAGATTGCAGGATCCACGTGGCATTCAAGGTCTCGAAGGTAGATTCCGCGTCTGCACCCGGTTTGTGGGCTCGACGCGCGCGCGACCGGCTTCCGCCGCGACAGCCACCATGCGTGCCTCCTCTGCGTGGGCGGAGACGACAATCACACGCTAGTTCCTCCTCGCCGGTGTGCTGGAGCACGCGCTCGTCCTCCTCTTTGTATGTTGCGTGCATAGACGTGGCTCCACCAGTTGCTCGCGTGCTTGGCAGCGTGGCGGCATCGCGAGGAGGGACTACAGACGACGTGAGTGGGTGAGCCTTCGGCTTCATGGCACAGGGATGGTGGCGACACGGCGGTGATGGGCGAGAAATTGTTGGCCGGAGCAGGCGGGCGCCGGCATGCGCAACGGCGGCGGCGGCATATTGATGAGTGCGCGTGTGGGAGCTTACTTTAGTTTTATATAAGGTTGGTCAAACTTAAAAGAAAACCGTACTAGTACACGTAAACATTAGACTTAGGCAGCGCTTTTATTAGTTAGTACCACAGCCATGATACAGAATCATGTGCAAGCACGTGAACCACAGCCGCGCAGTCATTCGAACAGTGTGTCACCGTGTCGTGCTCGAAGGACATCCGCCGAACCTTTTTGTGTGTGTGAAAACAATCCCTGAATATAACTCAACTTTTTTTCCTAGGAAAGTTCTTGACACTGCAATATTTCCATATATTTGAATTTAGCTCCAGTTCGTGTTTATTTGGATTTGGATGTTTTAGGTGCGCCCTAGTTTTTTTTAATACTGATTTTTTGTGTGTGACTGAGAGAGAACGTGTGTATGTGTCCATATGTGTGTTGTGGCGGAAGGGCAATGTGGAGACGGTGTGCGTGTGATAAAGACATAGAGAGGTGTGAATGTGCAAATGATCATGCATGAGTGAGACATAGACAGATGCTGATACATTGTGTATACATGAGAGAACGGTCTTCTAGTTTACTTATGTGTGTGTGTGAGAGAGAGAGAGAGGAGCATCCGTAACACAACAACCATCTCTCTCGATTCGTCCGTCCCTCGCACGATCGCATGCAACACATGCATCAACGCGCACATTTTGACACCCTCACCCGGCGCCTGCCCACCTCAAGGCCCGCACAATCTCTTCGTGAATACCCATTTCTCTCCTTAGGTTTGTTTTCCCTCAATATCTGACACACACACACACAGCACAACACACACACACCCTCCCCTGAGCACACAATTCATCCCCATCCAAGGTTATACGGCCACCACTCTCGCTTGTGCTTCTTTGCACCCCAACATGCACAACACCTCAATCTTCAAAGAGGGCATCGAGCAGATCGAAGACGGTGACCACACCATGCTAGAGAATGCGGGGCCATTTGGAAGCAGGGTGATGTGACGACGGCTGACTGACTCCTCCCCCACCCTCTCTCTCTCTCTCTCTCACACAAAATTACCAATCCCTCTCTCCCCCGCACAAAATTGTCAATCCCTCAACCCACGAGATCCTTCCCCTCTCGTCCATGTTTTTCCAGCTCTCTCATCAAACATGTTGTCTCTTCTCCTTCCACGTATACAGAATCCGGATGCACACGCATCTCATGTATATTACATGTCTCCATCTTTCTCACAGACCTAACTTCTTCCTCTCTCTTTCTCTCTCTATCTCTCTCTCTCTCTCTGTCTTGTTAGGTTTGTCTCCTACTCTCTCGTCCACATACATAATATCTTTCCCACCCTATCTGCTCCATCTTCAAAAGATCTCTCTGCACGTTTCATTCACACATTGGGATATGTAAAAATGTTGCTTCTATAATGGCTGATGTAGAGTTATGGTTGTTTTTGTTGCATCCTACAAAGTAATAACTATTAAATGCATTTAGATTCTCATTTGACTGCGATTATCTGAGTTTGAGCATGTTGTGAAGTACTATAGACCTTGTATACATCTTGGGATTCGACAATGATTGTAACGATTGAATTGTATAGACCAATACATTCGAAGTCAATAGCCTAATGTATTTATTTCACAGTTTCAACAAATGATTAGTTCACTACAAACTAAGAAAACAAATGTGTACTCCCTCCGTTTTTATTTAAGTCCGCGTATTAGCATTGGTCAAAGTCAAGTTTTGTAAACACTCAGAAAACTTATAACAAAAAATATTAACATATACAATAACAAATAAATACCATTAGATTCATTATTGAATGTACTTTCACATCATACATATTTGTTATGGTAAATGTTTATATTTTTCTATAAACTTGGTCAAACTTTAGGAAGTTTGACTTCCGTCAAACCTAATATGCAGAGTTTACTACTACTACTCGCTAGTTGCTTAGCCGAATCACTCAACACGCCACACGGGGAGTCCAGTGTCACTAAATTTTGAGGTCGGCGGGAAAATCTCCCGCGACCCTGATTCGAGCAGTGGGAAGTTACCATCATAGCCTTCGGAACAGGCCTACGGATGACGCTTAGTAGGGGGCTGTTTTCGTAACTTCGGGTTCACCCTACCCAGCCAACCCCACCCCGGCACCCAGAGTAGTACACCTGAATACTCCCCATTTTCTATCCCCACCTCAAAATAGACTTCTCCACGGCACCGCAGCCTTCGTGCTCCTCCCCTTTACATCGGCGCACTCGTCCACCGCAGCGCATCTGCCTCATCGATGACATCGTACGCCGCACTAGAGCTGGTCCACCGTCGTCGTCGTAGCCTCTTCCCCGGCATCGTCTTCCATGGTCTCGGATCTGCTTCCCGAAAGCCAACGCCAAGCGCAGAAGTACCACCATCGTGGACAATGAACTGACTCCCATTGCCGACCATGACTCACAGAGGCCGTCGTGACCATCGTTCTCCTCCTCGATTAGTAATGTGTGTATTGAATCACTTAGCAGTACATGTGCAGTTCCAATTTTGTTCATACCTACCCTTCAAATTTCCTGGGTGCTATTGTTCCCGTAAAAGTAATTGGTTATATATCAGCTTGTAATTGTGCGTTGCTCCTGTATCGCGCTGTGCTTGGGTAGGTTTTTTATCTGCAACCAGTAGTGTGGCAAATGATGGAAAGTTTTTTAGAACTAGCAAGATGCCCATGCGTTGCACGCATCAAGATGCATTTGTATGAGTAGTTTATCTTGTGGGAGAAAAGGATGAACGAGGGAAGGCCTTATTTGCAAATCTGGAGAGGGGTATGGGTATCTTTTTGCAAAATTCCCATTTGTTTCCTTCCTATCTGTCAGATATAAATCGGATGGCCTATATTGCAAGAAAAAAAAGTATAGAGAAAAAAAGTAGACAGTAGAGAAGTAGGGATAAATATTAAATATTAAATATTAAATAAATATAACAGTAGAGAAGAGAGTAGAGATAGCAGAGACGTCGGGAAAGGATCACGCACGGGGGGGAAAAGCGGCCGAGCGTGCGCTATTTTTGGTGCGCGGCGTCCGGCGCGCTTTACAAAATCCAACGCCCTCCCACCGCTCTGTGCCTTGCCACCACTCTCTCCCCGCACCGTGCCTCGCCACCGCTCTCTCCCCGCTCTTTCTCGCCTCGCCGCCGCCGCGCCACCATGCCGCCGCGTCGCTGGGAAACTTGGGGATACCACGGCGTCCACGCGCGCCCCTCCGGCGGCTTCTCCACCGAGATCCGGTTCCGTGGGATGCGCCTCGGCCTCGGCAATTTCAACACCGCCAATGAGGACGCCCGTGCATAAGATGCGGCGGCGTGGCGCCTCCGGTGGCCTCATAGAACATTGAACTTCCCCAACGTGCCGATGCGGGAGCGGGCGCAGGAGCTCGCGCCTCTGCCGCGGCTTAGCACCGACGAGGATCATCGCGACAACTTGAGGTGGGAGCACCATCTCGGCATAGATGGACGAGGAAGCCATGGCGTTGTGGCGCCAACACTTCCCGCGGGACATCATCAACGAGCGCGAGTTCTACGCGCAAAGGAGGGCGGAGAGGGATAAGAGGAGGGCGGAGCGAGCCGCCTATCGCGAGGACAAGCGTAGGCGAAAAGAGGACGCCCAATTCAACATGAGGCTAGGAGCAGCGTCGCCCTGGGAATCCGACGACGATCGGTATCTTCACGCCTACAGTCAGACGTTGGAGGAGGAATCACCGAGGAGGAGTCGGACGAAAAGGAGTAGTTGATTATCTTTTTTTATCAATCTATGCTGAGAACTATCCTCTACTCTCTAGTTCTTCGATGCAGGTTCAATGTAGGGAGCGTTGAATTACTTTCGTTTAGCCTCGTGTTCTTCGATGTGTATATGTTGTAGTTTCTGTTTCTCTTAAGCGTGGTGTTCTTCGATGTGTAATAAGAAGAGTCTTAATCATCCTAATGCTTTTGTTTTTAGCTTGATGTAGGAAGTGGGTGT
>NC_041381.1:334828839-334855133 GCF_002162155.2 Triticum dicoccoides | reverse complement strand
TTCCTTTTGAATTCACTTCTCCGAGTTCTGTTTATCTGGCTTCTACTAAATGGATCTAGGTTGCTCTGAGTATTGATCTAAAAAAGAAGTAACTTCATGTCAGGATGCAGTTCCTGCGAGGAGGGAAGTATGGTCAACCTCGAGATCATGGTTCCAAAATGAGGCTGGATTACACACAAGGTGCCAGTTCCCTAATGATGCTGGATTACACACAAGCCAGGTGGAGTCGTCAGCTGTTCATGTCCTCGTGGCATTAGTAAAGGCTGACAAAAAGCGTGCAGCAGCCCTTGAGAATGTAGCTGAGTTCCTGAAGAAGCGAAAAGAGCAATCAGATGCCCTCTTCACCCAAGCCAAAGAAGAGATGGAAGAAGCCAGAAATAAGCTAGCAGAGGCAGAGTAGGCTAGGCGTCTCCTACTATCTAAAACTGTTGTCAATACAAAATTTCCTTCGTAATAGCTAGGTTCAAATGTTTATCCAGTCAGCATGCCTGTTGTGATGTCCGTGCATCTATTGATGTGGCACAAAATGTTTTTTTGGGTCATGTAATAATAGCAATTACTTTCCAAGCAATAACAGACGAAGCATTGGACATGGTATAGTTCACGCGCAAGCCCGACATTCCAAGTTCAACTTCCACATCAAACTCATGTTCACAGATATCTGCACATTCATACATAATGTCCAAAACCATGATTCACTTCAAAGCCAAAAAAAATGTGAGTAGAGTTATAAATAAAGAAAAACCTCTACTAGTTCCTGCTACCAGTGCAAGCACAACAAGTCAAGACCATGCGTAAATTAATTATATTTTAGTCATTTTTTGTGTTCTAAAATGCCTGCCGGCTCGCGGAAGGACGTGTTGCCGGCACACGCGCGGATTCAATGAAGGCAGGCGGGGAAGTCTTAAGCTGGTTGCACGCGGCGAGGAGGCGTGCTCAGTCGGGCCTACAGCGAGTGCGACCCTCTTGGCCGACGCGCCGGTTCAATGCCTGCGCTATAAGAGGTCGCGTCCGTGTCAGAGCAATCACTCCCTCCAGTGCTTTTTTGTTTGGGTATAACAAAATCTCATTTTCCATTCACATTTTACAAGTAAAATTCTTGGACAAACTTTGACCCGAAGTACGATGGGGACTAGTAAAGCAGAATGGAGGTAGTAGTTTTTTTAATAAAAGAAGGGTTTCCCCTTCCGATTTTCATTACGGAAAACCGGCATCTAAATCTAAACCATAGTATTTGCCCTAGAACTACCAGGTTCAACATCTCGCAACATAAACCCATACAACCATACGCCAAGGAGGTACGTAGTACTATGAATTCCATTTTCGCTCCATACCAATCTTTCTAAAAACTACTTACTACTTATAACGCGCCATTGAAAATCAGAACTCTTAACCCCGCTAAGAAAAGATATTTTAAACGTGGCTACTCGATCTGTGGCATTTGGCGAGCCACCGCGCTCCAAGTCGTTCACATGTGGTCCCGACCATCAACTCCTACGGATCAAATTATCACGCGAGCTGACTATTCCTACAAACACTACAAAAAAAAGACACATCCATGACATTTTGGGCCGAACAAAAAAAATTCTGTCATACATGTGACACTTCTATGACGATAATTGTGACAAAACCCGATATCATCATAGATTTGGTGGGCTCCTACTTCTATGACAAAAAATCATGACAGAA
Source organism: Triticum dicoccoides (assembly GCF_002162155.2). Lineage (NCBI taxonomy): Eukaryota > Viridiplantae > Streptophyta > Magnoliopsida > Poales > Poaceae > Triticum > Triticum dicoccoides. Next base: position 334,853,444 of record NC_041381.1, on the reverse strand, counting down.
AATGGACTTTTCGTCCTGGGCGGGCCGGAGACGTAGCTGCATGACATTCTTTGGGCCGTCCATGACGGAAAAAACTGTGGTAGAAGCTAGGGCGAGGAAAATTTCGGGGAGTTCCCAGTTAAGGTGGGAGGTCGGGGGCCGAGCGATGCGCGTTTCTCTCGTACACGTACGCGCGTGTGTGCGATGCGTTGGCTCTACCTGAACCCGAGCGAGGCATTGGGCTCTAACTGAACCCGAGCGATTGCACTGTAGGCTACGCATTACTGAACCCGAGCGATCTATCGATGGCTGTTAACTGAACCCGATCGAGCAATTCCTTCGCTACAGTTGCTAACTGAAGCCGATCGATTGGATGAACAGTGAGCGTTGCGGGGGGGTTTGGATGAATAGTGAGCGGTGGCGTTGCCTCTCGATGAACAGGACCCCGTGGTGTGGTGGAGGGCTGGATGAACAGTAGACGGTGGAGGGGTGCCCGTGGAGGGGTGGTTGAACAGGACCCCGTGGTGTGGAGGGCTGGATGAACAGCAGATGGTGGAGGGGTGGTTGAACAGTAGCCGATGGAGTAGCGTGCGGTGGAGGCTGGATGAACAGTTGCCCGTGGAGGCTGGAGGAGGTCGACGGTAGCCCGTGGAGGATGGAGGAGGTCGACGGTGGAGATGAACAATATCCTGTGGAGTCCCGTTTTGCGGTACGCGCTACACCCCTCTCGATGAACAGCACCCCCGTTTCGACCGTAGGAGGTCCGTTTCCTCCGTTTTGCGGTACGCCACACCCCTCCCGATCAACAGGACCCCCGTTTCAACCATAGGAGGTCCGTTTCCTCTATTTTGCGGTACGCCGCACCCCTCCCGATCAACAGGACCCCTGTTTCGACCGTAGGAGGTCTGTTTCCTCCGTTGTGCGGTACGCCAGGCCTCGTTTCCATCGCCTGTTCCATCCAAGCCCTCCCGATGAACAAGACCACACATTCCGTTCCGACCCAGCCGGTTGGCTCCCACGCGTTCTGTTGCCTCCCGATGAACACGACGCGTTCTGTTGCCTCCCCATGAACACGACGCATTCTGTTGCCTCCCCATGAACATGACGCATTTTATTGCCTCCCCATGAACACGACGACGATGTTGTTTCTCCGTTCTGACCCAGCTATGTACACGAGCCCTCGCCGTACGTATGTGCGAGTAGGCGTTCGAGACCCCGCCCGTATGTACACATATGTGGCCGTATTTTCTTTCTTGCACCCTGGCCATTGTACGTACGTGTACATGCTACATACGCGCCTCTACTACGACACATACGCGCCTCTACTACGACACGTGCGCGCCTCTACATCGACCAGTATATATGTATGTACACGTTCACGACCAGAATGACAAAGCTACATACGCTTCGACCAGGTGGGTCCCGACTGTCAGGCACTTCCTTGCCTACGAAGATGTAGCTGGTGGGTCCTAGCAGTCAGTGGGGCGAATCATTTTCTTTTGCCTGGACGCACTTCCTTGTGTGCGAAGATGTAGCTGGTGGGTCCCAGCAGTTAGGGGGGCAAATCTTTTTTTTTGCCCGGACAAACTTCCTTGTGTGCAAAGGTGTAGCTGGTGGGTCCCAGCAGTCAGGGGGGAAATGTTTTTTTGCAAAATATGGTGGACCGTCCGGTGGGTCCCAGCTGTCAGGTGGAGGAATAATTATTTTGCGCGTAATAAGGAGGCACTTCCTTACGGCCGTCGTGGACCCAGCTGTCAGCCTCTCCACGCACAGTACTCTTCCGATGAAATTCGGTCGTTGACCATATTGACCACGCCACGCCAAGAGCACCACGGCGGTGGACGACGGCGAGGCCTAGGAAGGGGACAACGCGGAGCCGGGGAAGACGCAGCAGTGGATGCCCACACGAAGAGGAGTACGAGGGTTCACTGGTTTGGCTGCGGTGTGAGGCTGCCGTCGCCGCAGAATAACAGGGGTGTGGGTGAGTAGAGGGATGGCCTGGCTAGCGGTGGGAGTAGTAGGGGGCGGTGAGGCCTCCGTGGTATCATAGTCGGCCACAGGAGGAAGGAGCATGCGGCACGACCGGCGCTGCTTTGGGCGGCTGGAGAACGAAGACCAGAGGTTGAAGAAGCACTACGGCCGTTGGATGGACATCATACGGTCACTGGAGTATTGACTAAGTTGACAAAGACCTCCGTCCCCGTCAACTTAGTAGGCCCACAAGTTAGCCTGCCACTATACTGGGTCCCAGCTAGCAGGGGGAGTATTCATTTTTTTGCGTAATAAGGAGGCACTTCCTTGTGTGCGAAGATATAGCTGGTGGGTCCAAGCTGTCAGCGGCAGTAACGTTTTTTCGCGAAATACAGAGGCCCTTTCGGTGGGTCCCAGATGTCAGGTGGAGGAATCATTATTTTGCGCATAATAAGGAGGCATTTCCTTGCGTGCGGCCGTGGACCCAGCTATTGGCCTCTCCACGTACAGTCCACTTCAGATGCATGTCGGTCATTGACCATGTTGACCAGGCCGCACCGAGAGCACCAGGGCGGTGGACGACGGCGAGGCCTAGGAAGGGAATGACACGGAGGCAGGGAAGACTCGGCAGTTGTTTCCCACGTGAAGGGGCGTATGACTGTACAAGGGTTTACTGGTTCGTCTGTCATCGCCGGAGAATAACATCAGGTGTGGGTGTGTAGACGGATGTCTAGGCCAGTGATGGGAGTATGGTGGGGCGGTGAGGCATGCGCGGCAGCACAGCCGGTCGCGGGGAGGAGGGAGCAAGCAGTCCCGCCGGCACTTGTTTGAGCGGCTGGAGCAGGAAGAGCAGAGATTGAAGAAGCACGACAGCCGTTGGATGGACATCCGATAGTCACTGCTTGTGCGTCAACCTTTTTTTAACGAAAGCCTCAAATCTGTGGAAAACAGCATATAGCCCATCTGCCATTATTTCTAATAATTTATAGCCCATTTGCTAATTCTTAAGGTTTTTTAGCCCATATTCTTTTTGTTAGCATTACAGCCCATATTGTGGCCACAGTTAAAAAATTATATGAAATTTTGCATATTTCGGTGCGGTTCGAACTATTTTTAATCCCGAAATTTCGAATCACATTCAAACTGATTTTAAAAATAAATGTATATCAATATAAAATCCAAAAAATTCTCCACGCATAAAAATTAATGTAATTTAAAATCTTGAAATGAAAAAAAGATATTTGAAACTAATTGTCGGTTTGATGTGTTTTAAAAATGTACAACCCATTTCTCATTACTGATGAGCCATTTTCTCGGCCAGCCGAATGAAAGCTCTCCTCGTCTTGAAAGATTTGTGGCCCAACAGGCCTGACAAAGCGACTTACTTGGCAAATCACAAAAAAATTGGGTTGTGGCCATGGAACCAGCTGTCAACCTCTCCACGTACAGTACTCTTCTGACGAAAGTCGTTCCTTGACCATGTTGACCACGCCGCGCGGAGAGCACCATGGTGGTGGACGACGGCAAGGCCTAGGAAGGGGACGACGCGGAGCCGGGGAAGACGTGGCAGTGGAAGCCCGCACGAAGAGGAGTACGAGGGTTCACTGGTTCGGCTGTGGTGTGAGGCTGCCGTCGCCGTAGGGCCTGGCCAGCAGTGGGAATAGTAGGGGGCGGTGAGGCCTCCGCGGCAGCACAGCCGGCCACGGGAGGCAGGAGCATGCGGCACGACCGACGCTACTTTGGGCGGCTGGAGCAAGAAGACCAGAGGTTGAAGAAGCACTACGGCCGTTCGATGGACATCGTACGGTCACTGGAGCTAGAATAGTTCATATTGACTAAGTTGACAAAGCCCTTCATCCCCGTCAACTTAGTAGGCCCACAAGTCAGCCTCCCACCAAGGTGGGTCCCAGCTAGCCGGGGGAGTATTCATTTTTTGTGCGTAATAAGGAGGCACTTCCGGTGGGTCCGAGCTGACAGCAGGGGGAACATTTTTTTGTGAAATACGGTGGCCCGTCAGGTGGGTCCCAGTAGTCAGGGGGCAAACTTTTTTCGCAAAATACGGTGGCTCGTCCAGTGGGTCCCTGCTGTCAGTTGGAGGAATCATTATTTTCCGCGTAATAAGGAGGCACTTACTTGCTGCGGCCATGGAACCAGCTAAGACTCTCCATGTACAGTATACTTCCGATGGAAGTCGTTCCTTGACCATGTTGACCTCGCCGCGTTTTGTTGCATGCATGTGTCCATGGGCGTGGTGCGTCCCCACTGTCAGCCTCTCACGTACAGTCATCTTCCGATGACTCTCGGTTGTTGACCACGTTGACCACACCGTGCCGAGCGCACCCAGACTGGAACGACCCAGAGATGGGGAAGACGGGGCAGTGGAGTCGCAGATGGAGAGGAGTGGGAAACTTCACTGGTTCGGGTGCACGGCAGCACAGCTGCGGTGTCGCCCACGGGAGACAAGAGCAAGAACAAAGGTTGAAGAAAGAGCACGGCTGTTGGATTAACATCCAACGGTCCAGATGCTAGAATCATTTGTTGATTAAGTTGACAAAGCCGTGTGTACACGTCCGCTTAGTAGGCCCACAAGCCAGTTACCAAATCTGACGGGTCCCAGCTGTCAATGGGATGAATAATTTTTTTGCAAAATAAGGAGGCACTTCCTTCCGTGCGAAGATACAGCTGGTGGGTCCCAGCTGTCAGGTGGAGGAAACATTTTTTTCAGCTTAATAAGGAGGAACTTTCCTTGCGTGCGACCATGGACTTCATGGGTCCCACCCGTCAGGCTCTCCACGTACAGTCCTCTTCCGATGACTCTCGTTTGTTGACCACGCCGCACCGAGCGCAGCGAGGCGGTGGATGACGGCGAGGCCCCGGATGGGAACAACTCGGAGATGGGAAAACGTGGCAGTGGACTCGCAGATTGAGAGGAGGAGAAGGGTTATAACTGGTTCTATTGCGGCATGGGGCTGTAGTCTGTGGAGAATAATAGCAGGTGTCGAGGGGTGGAGGGATAGCCTGGCCGGCGGTGGGGTAACGCTTCGCAGTGATGCGTGCTAAGTAGAGCCGCTAGCCGCCGGAGGCCGGACCAGGCGGTCCCGGCGACGCTGGAGGAAGAAGATGAGAGATTGAAGGTGCATGCCGGCCGTTGGATATAAATCCAATGGCTGTTGATGACACAATCATTTGTTGACCAAGTTGACAACGCCCTGCGTAGGCTTTGACCTATTGGCCCACATGTCAGCCTGCAAAAATGTGGCATATATTTAACCCATGTTTTCTAGAATGTACAGTCCATTTGCTGGGTTGGGTGAACAAATAATTTCACGTCAATCAGGCCCATTTATATTTTCTAAGAAATCCCATCCCATTTGCACTTCCTTGAAATACACGTATTAGGTGGGCTTGTTATATATATAATGTTATGTTAGAAGGAGCAATTAATATCAAAGGATAAACCGGATAGGCACATTTTTTATATATATAATTAACAAATTAGCGAGTTATTGCTCAAAATAAAAATGAGCATGTTATTATTAAATTGGTCCTTAAAATCTTCGCAAGCTTTTTTATGCAATCACCAGGATTTTCCTTGCCTGTGAGTCAAAAACAACCAGGATTTTCCTTGCCAACTTCTGTTAAACATTTACTTTTATAAGTTAATAACACGTGGGATGTTTTTATAATGTATATATAAGTCTCTATAAAATATACGATAATAGTAATAATATAAATATATATAATGTGGTTAGAAGGGAAAACATAAATTGGACACAGCGTTACTTGGACACAGATTCATATATACACAAGCTCAGCATATCTATGCATCCAAATGATTGATAGATCACACGACAATATTCATACATAATTCACAAAAAGATTCAGATATACACATGTTCAGTATGTTTATGCATCCAAATGATTGAGATCACAGCCAGTAACGAACTTTAATTACCTAGGGTACAGACTAGTAAATGGTGTTCAATCAGAGGTACTTCTTGCTAAAATTAGTTCTTATGCGAGTAAACTTTCGAGTACATAAGAGGTAGCACAGACAATCTGAACTTTGCTTGTAGGTTTATCCTCAAATAGTGGCCTCGTGCCGAGGGAGGTTTGAGCAACTTGGCCACTACTTTCATCCAACTAGTTTACTGGCTCATCTTGGTCCTGTATCTCGCCAAAATTCTACATTGTAGACGAGAAAGGAGGCGGTTGAGAAAATGAACCACCCAAATTTTTTGTGCAGTTCAACTGAAATGGAGCATCCTTGCTGTGCAGACTGATTAAGTGCCAGATGAATATACGCGTCAACCAACTTGTCTGGAATCTTTAGACTCCATGCCATATAGTTCGCTACCATATGTGCCGATAACCAAAAGGCACAAGTTGGGACCAAAGACTGGACTACGTTTTTCTGGGCTATGCACCAAGCAATATTTTTGGCATTCACTCTCCTAATACTTGGAGTTTGACAATTGGTTGACGCCGGTTCATACTCGAATGAATATAGGCACTTCTTGTCAACATCGATGCTTGTCTGAGTGAACTTTGGAGTACATAGCAGCAGCATAAGTACCTGTCCATCTGATCATTTTGTGCAGTTCTACTGAAATCACCCGATGTAATGATTTGCCTGCGACTTCAGGCTCCAAATTACTCCTTTATGAAATCGGCAAACAGTAGCACAATACCAAATTACCAATACATATGACAGGCACAATAATCAGGATAAATACCAGTACCAACCTGTGTGAGGTAGCATATCAATTACTATTTCCTTTGACTAGAAGCTGAGATAAGTCAAGCGACCGATAGCAAAGGAAGAAAGGAAGCGGAGATTAGCGACTGACAGGAAAGGACGGAAGTTGTCGAGGCAATGAAGCACCCAAAGTTTTTGTGCAGTTCCACCAAAATCGAGCATCCCTGTTGGCACATATATTGAGAGAGTGAGATTACTGTAATAATGGGACTAGTTGATGAAACATACACTAACAAATAGAAGCACCCTCATTATCTTAATGGGTAAAGTTAGCAACATAGTAGTCTTGCTTAAAGAGAGGTATTAGTTTATTTAATCAGTGCCAATTAGCTCAACTCAACACTCAAAGCATTGCCATTTATCATAGGTTGCAAAACTTTAACGTGTAAAGATAAAGGAGTTTCTCATGACAGTAGCACGATACAAATAGAGATGACAGCAAACTAATATGGATGAAGGCCTTAGGACTGTACCAACCTGAGAAAAAAAGCTTATTCATGTAGTCCCATAAGAGATGGTAAAGCACTCACTGGAATCACACAATAGTATATATTTTTGTGCACTTCAAATGTATGGTTGAAATCACTCTTGTTTACCAGTGCTGAGATTATATCGAAAGATTATCAAGAACTTCCAGCAGAGTTAAAGCACTGGCTAGGATACAGTTCATTGTATTGTCTTGTGTAGTTCCACTAAAATGTATGATTGGCACAACATGATCCCTGTTTGCACAAGTAGGAACAAGGTGAAACCTTCATAGCTTAGTGAGATAGGATAGGAAGACATTAGCATATTACTCAAACAGTAGCATCAAATTCATGATGGACAATACGCAAAACATTGCCTCATTGAACCAATGGCAATAAATTGACATGCAAAACAATAGCACTATTATGTCATGACACTAATAATATTCCCTCCCTGCTCTACCACATGATTCACCTCCATAGACAAACATACACATGTACATGATTCAGCATAGGGTCCTACTATAGATTTGTTTAACTCCAACAGAAAAATTAGGCAGTAATAAATTAGTGGTACTTAAGTACTCCTAATTAATTAAGTGAGACAGCAGAAGTGGAAGGGCTCCCTGGAGGATCGTCTCACATGTAAGGTAGTCGTTGCCGGAGCCCTTGAATGGCCTCGACTGAGGCCTCTGGCTTCAGCAAGATCGCCTTGGCACTGTTTATTCTTCTTCTTCTTCCTCTTCATGCTCTGTTTCTCTTTCTCCTCACCAGTTGGTGAAACCAAGTACATGATTGGCCTTCTAATTCAGAATTGGTTTTGTCAGTGAGGGAGTACAAGTGTACTAGTAAAAAACAGCATTATTTTCTCATGGCAGTCGGAAAATAGAGATAAACACATGCATTAAATATCATTCTTACCTAAAGGAAGGTTATGGCGCGAATATGGATGATGAGGATTGGAAAACAGATCTCCCTTTGTGCAGTTCCACCAAAATGAACCAACTGTTCCATTCTGACATTCCAGTTAAATAGTACAAAAGTCACTTCTTTTAAGAAGAGTTTTGTGCAGTGCACCAAAAGGTCACAACAGCAACCAGGTGAATTGGATATCCCTGTTTGCACAAAAAGACACAGTGGAAACAGTCAGAGTCTCAAACAATTACAGGCAAAAACATTTGGCTAAACTTGTCATGGCTTATAACAGTGGCATGGCTTCATTTTTACCAGGGACATTAGAATAAGAACAGCTAAGGCTGCGTTCGGTTCACAGGTTTGGTGCAGGATTTTCGTAGGAACACAATTCCTACGGTATTCTTTCCCTTCCAACCGTACGGAACACGGGAAAGGTGAATAGTGTTTCATAGGAAAGCTGGTCTGGTAGTACTAATTCCATAGGATTAGAAACATCCATGCATTGCTCATTTTTTGGCCGAAAGCCCGAGGCAGCCGCTCGCTGCCATGCGTTAGACAGGTTGATGTGCTGTGTTTTCCAAAATAAAAATATCAACCTATGTGTGGTACATGAGGTGAGGACAAGAGTACTCACGGTGCAGCTGAATAAACAAATAGCATCTCATACTGCCAAGCATGCTACTCTAAAAAAACAAATCTATACATTTCGTAGTCCATCCGAACACATTATCTTGAGAGTTTCCTCCGGTTCGCTGTTCCATAGTTTTATACCTACATTCCTTTCCTATTCCTCTATTTTCATCAAGACCTATTTTTTCTGCCCCTTTATTCAGAATGGAGCCTAAATATTTGGTATAAGGGCATGGGACAGTGGGTGCACCAGCAGTCCAGCACCATGTACGTAAACAGGAGCATAAAGTGGTGATTCATAGTTTGTTGCCCCAAGAAACAAACATCCAAGAAACATATCTAGGTTGGTCCCATTTTTGTTCACTCTAGCCACCTACTCCTATGTGTGGATAGCAAATCTAGTCCTGGTCATACCACTGTGTACAGTGTTACCCCTATATTTCCCTTTTCGACCAAGAGACCGTTGGATGACCAGTCTGTACTACTTTCACCCCCTTTCCTTCCTGTTTGTACCAAGTCTGATGCACATACTAAATTCCCCTACCCCCACTTTATTTCTTGTTTGAACCAAGTACTCCCTCCGTCCGGAATTACTTGTCATCAAAATGAATGTGTCTAGAACTAAAATACATCTAGATACATCCATTTCAATGACAAGTATTTTCGGACGGAGGGAGTACAAGATTCGACTCCATGAAGTAGCTTTACCTTTAACAATAGAAGAAGAAAAAATATGTGACGTTGGACCATCCGATCGAGAGGGGCTGATAGGTAGAAAATGATGCACATGCAGCGACGTAGCAAGCTGGGGAAGTAGAGCTAAGGCGGTTTCGAATGAAGATATACCTGAAGGTCGTCGGGATGTGGATAGGTGGGGGGCGGGAGGCCGGATCCGCCCACAGGCAACGACGAAGGGATCGGAGGACCTCCTGCGCCGGCACTCGGCCAGAGATAACAGTGCGGCCGGCAGTGGGTCTCCTCCCTCGCTGTCGACGACAGCCTAAACGCTGCCCCTCCTCCCCTTCACCGGCGGAGGGGAATACGTCCGGATCTGTAACCAGCGGTGAGGATAGAAGGCCAATGTTTTTTGAAGGGAGAAAGACAGTGTTACTACCCCTATCTTGTTTAGATCTGGAGAGGATGAGAGTGTGTGAATAGAGCAACCCTAGCATGCAAGCGCGGAGGCTCCGGCCTGTATATACGTAGTGGGGTAGTTTTCCTTTTTCACTCCATCAAAACAATCGTTTAAAATTGTGTACTACTACATGCCAGGTCACGGGTTTTTTAGTTGTTGATTGTTTTTTGAGATAGCTAGCCGCTTGTTCCAAGTGGTGTTACGGTGTGCCAGGTCGCACTTTGTATCGTTCAAGTCTGGTACTACAAGTCCCTCCATTAAATGAACAGCCACCCCCTCATAAAAATCGTGAACAAGCCCACGGCTAAAATTAGCGGAAACGTGGGTTGCCCCAACATGCATTATTATTTATAATTTTCTACTCCCTCTGTTCCAAAATATAAGTCTTTTTTATTAGCCACACCTAAGACAAGAAATTTTTATTAGCAGTGAACCCCACATGTCATAGACACAAAAATTATAGATTCCCTTAGGCAAGCCAAAGTGTGTCTAACAATTTGAGCAACTCGGGTTAGGCAAGTGTGGCAAGTGAAAATAATGTGGCAACATAAGACAAACATAGTCAGAATCCAAACAGCCCCGTAATTTTTTGTGACATGCATGAAAATTTGGTTTGTTAAATTTATAGTCAAAATTTGGCAAGGTGCATCAAATCAACACATGCAAGTATCAAAAGGAAAGTCACGGCATGCATGCATGTGTTGTACTCCCTCCGTTTCCAAATATAAGTCTTTTTAGAGATTGCAACAAGTGACTACATACGAAGCAGAATATGTCGTACATACGAAGTAGCCCATTTGAAATGTGTAAAAAGACTTATATCGAGTGCAGTGCTTTGATGTGTCGCATCACTCGTACAAGACCGAGAAATTTGATTACTACAACGCCCTCTCCCTCGCGGACTGAGCTCCGGTGCCTTAACTGCACCTGCCTTTGACTGCATGACAGGACGGCCAACCACCTGTTGGGCCCACCTGTCATAGTCGCAAAGGCAGGAGGAGTGAGTAGAAGCTTTCGCTACACGCTATCCCTCCCGCACGAGGTGGAGGGACATGCAATAGTGGATTTGATACTGTAGAAGTAGGAGTGACATCATTGTTCGTCTTCTCGAAGAGGCGAAGAGCCAAGCGCAACCCGGACGTGGCAGTTGCGAACGCTCGCGTGGTGCGGTTCCTTAGAGCATGCATATACTAGCCAGGCTCTTGCATGAGAATAAATTGCTATTGTTTAACAATTAAACTCCATTATCCATTGGTTGATACTCACTCTGCATAGGTCCACGCGCTTAGCACCGTTTCCTCCTGGGGTCACCAATGTTTATTTGCTAATTAATAGCATTGCATGCAATGAACTAGCCATTACAAGTCATTAAAAGCATGCACACCACTCATCTCTTATTGGTTGATATGTCAAGAAACAAGAAACAAGGTAGAATTTAATGCACCGCGCCTAAGTGTTTTGGGACTATTTGGTTTTCGTAAGATGACTTACACACCTAGACGGAGGGAGTAGTATAGACCTGTAAACCGGAAAGGAGTATTTGCCTTTCTAGAGATTTCAACAAGTGACTAGACTACACCGTGTGTAGTACTCCCTCCCTTCCGATTTATAGGGCTCAAATCTCAAATCTCATGAACCAAGGCATTTTGCGATTCGAGGGATGTATCTCGTACTTTACAAAAGTACCCTAATTAAACTCATGCATTAATTACGTAGTTCTCTCGTTTTCCTCTCCGCCTTGGTCACGGTGCACAATATTGAGCACTCCTATATGACTAGCCGCTCTATCCACATGCAGGACATTTCAAAGCATCCAGGCCCGCGTGCCATCCACCAAATCACAGCGAGGTGCTACAGTCGAGACTCACCTGTCACCCCGGTGTGGCCGTCATGACCCGTCATATCACAAAACCCACACCTTTACCAGCATTGGTAAGGTGGCCTCCAAGTTGGACTGGACGAAGCAACCATCATTTCACTAGAACGCTCGTTCAAGCCCTTTCTTCCCTTTCTTGAAGAAAACCTCACTCCAGGCTACTCACTTCTGCCATTTTTCTTCTGTACCGACGAAGGAAAGGTGGGAGAATCAGTTATGCTGCTATATTTTCATTCCAATAATCTTCTTTTTGCGAAGCACCGACCGATTCTCATATCCTATTCTTTTCCCGTTTTCATTGCGATTGTGGTTTTCTTTCGATTGCTTTTTGTTTGTCAGTTCATTGATGGATCCTGGAGCACTGGGCAAAGAGTTGCCGGTGGACAACCCACTGGAGACAGCGATCTCCAGGAAGCGAGCACCGACCAATGAGTTGACCATGTTGGCGGGCCAACCCATGGAGACAAAGAACTCCAAGAAACAAGCACTGGCCAAAGAGTTGAGGACATTGGCGGACGAACTCCTCAAAGAAAGTTGGAAGAACAGCAAGGTCCCCATCGTGCCTACCCCAGGAACTCTGATTGCCACCTATGTGAGGCTCAAGACCGAGTTTGAGGAGATAGTCGCCGTTGAGAAGCAATATTCCCCTGGCAAGGTGATGGCCCCCATCGAGGACGAGGAGATGGCCCCCGGAGGGATGAGATCCCCCGGTGAGCTGCACAAGGTAAAAAATAATGGCTTATTACCATAGTTGTGGTTTTTGATTATTTCCAATGTGCTTGCTAATATGTTAGGGTTGTGCAGGTGTCGGTGGTTGTCCTTGATGATTCTGATGTCGTGGCCCGTCCTGTTGGCATCGCCCCGGAGATCGATTCCAATGCTGATGTCCATCCTGTGGACATCGCCCTAGAGATCTGATGTCGCGGTCAGTCATGTGGACATCGCCCCAGAAATCGATTCCCATGCCACTGTCTGTGATGTGGTCATTGCCCGAGAGATCGATGACAAGAAATAGTTGGTCGCGCTAATCCTTAAGGGTAGTTTGCATTGCCCTGTGTTTAATTACCAGAACGATGCGTGTTATCAAACCATCTTAGGGCTAGTGCACTGTCTTGTGTGGGCGGATCTTGCTACTTTTGTTTGATAGTGAATCATGCGATGAATCATGCGAACCCTCTCCGAGTTATGGAAACAGATGTATCCTCACCAGCTTTTGATGTAATATATGGCATGCTTAGATGTAAGTTTGAACTGTTTATCATATCAGCAGGGCTTGTTTAATGATTCTTGGTGTTAGTAGGCTAGCTACTGTGCGAGCTATAGTGCTTGCAAAACACTCACCGAAGAGAAACGTTGGGGCTGATGAGCTCGTGGTACGCTTATACTTATCCCTCGTCGATCGACCAATAGCCCTAGCTCCTAAAATTGTAGGCTTAGCGATCGATCAGACAATAGTCGACATACATTCAGGCCTCATTTGGTTCATAGGGTAGGAAAATCGTAGCAAAAGTACAAAGAACGTGCAACACAAAATCATAGCAGTGCAGAGACGTACTCCCTCCGTTCCAAAATAGATGACCTAGGCGGGCTAGTTTGGCCTAGTGGGTTTCAGTGATATGACGTGGTACAGTGCCGTCCAGTCTTTGCGTGTGGTAGCAGTATTGCAGGTACAGTAAGTTTTCTTGAAGAAGTGAAATTCAACGAAGTCATGATGGTTCCTTCGTCCGAACAACTTACAGTGGGAAAGGTTGGGCCTGCGATATGACCGCGGTAGACCAGGATAATTTTGTGCATGGCAGGTGGACCAGGATGGTCGACGTCCCACATGTCGGCGAATGAAAGTATTCTTTTCGATATAGAGGACGAGCAACGAGTATTCATTGTTTATTTTTGATGAAAGCTATTGTCTCCACTATTACGACAGAGGAGTGTGGAACACGGCAGCCCAGTGAACTTGGCATGTGCACCACTCCCTCCTTCCTCATGTAATGCCTAGGTTACAGCTTTTTCTCACTTTCTCTCTATCTATTTCCTCTCAAATGTTTTTTACCTTTCTTTTTTAAGACACAATTGTTTTTATGCCTTTTTTTAGAATTATTTTTTTATACCTAGGAGCACGTGTAGAGACGGGCTCTTGCAGAGCCCACTCCTTGACTTTCTCAATGCCTCTCTCTCCTCCACATAAGGAGTACTACTTGCTATGCATGCATGCGGCGGGCAGCTGGCGTCTTGAGGGGCCAGGGCGGTGAGAGCGGGCTCCGGAAGCGGTCCGGACTCCAGCATGGCCCACCTCACATTATCACCATATATTTCTTGGAGTCCGTGCGCGGCGGGCGGGCGATCTCTTCTCCCTTCCCCATTTCTCTCTTCTCAGCCGACGCCCGCCGAGCGATTAGATTTCGGCTATCGACGGTTTATTCAATTACGGTCCCACATGTCAGTGAAATTGCAAGACAATGCGTGTCCCCTCTGGTGAGCGGCGTGCGAGCCAGACTGTCGGGGTTGCGATGCGTACGAGTCATAAGTGTGCCGCCTTTTCCTTTAGAACTTGCGAAGCGTAACATTTTCGTGCGATCGATCGATAGAAATCCAGAACAAAATGACGAGGGCGGTGCTTTCGCGCTCGTTAGGCGGGCTAGTTCGAGTGATATGACGTTCTATAGTGCCGTCCACTTGCTCCATTTTTATGTAAGCAGGAGTTTACACTCGTACGTGGGAGGAGTGCGAAACACCACGGATCTGATTTTGATCGAGGGATAACTGTTCCCAGCCAAATAATGGAGGATTGTTAGCGATTATAGCATGATAGTTAGGGCATCTCCAACACTGGCCCACAAATTTACACCGGCATCTGTCCGAGGACACTGATGGATGCCATCCGATGTTGCCCGCATACCTTTCGACAACTATATGAACTAACCGGATGAAATTCATGCAAACAAAGCAAATTTCAAATTAATCGGATGAAATTCATTACATTTCGAAAACTTTTCCTACAAACTGGACGAAATTCATTACATATTTCGCACAAACCGTACTAAAACCTGCTGTAAACCTAATCTAAACGATCGCGGGCGCCCGACCACCATGTCCGGCCATGAACCCAAGAAAGCCGGCCATTGCCTTTGCCTCCTCCTCATCCGCCTCGATAACCTCCTCCTCCGGAGCACAAGGTTCTGAAGATTTCCGCCTCCATGTCGCCGTCAAGCGGCTAATCGGCCATCGATGTTTACCCCACCAAGCTTGGTGTCGACTGAGTGGAGTGGCGGTGGCCTTCCCGGGACCAGAGAGGTGGCGACCTACCGTGTACTACTCCTCCTCGCTATCGGCTGCGCCCGCGCACGCGCGCCGGCTTCATGGTCGTGGCGGCGGAGGGCAGCCGGGGGGTGCCAGCGATCTCCTTTGTTTGCTCCTGCGACAGTACGTCGAAGAGAGCTTTGGAGCGCGCCCGGAGCGGAGCCGCCGATATCCCTTGTCTGCTCCTGCGACAGTACGTCCAAGAGAGCTTCGGAGCGCCAGGAGGCCATGGTTCAAGTGGTGCCGACAGAAGGAAGGGACCAGAGGAGAATAAGTGTGGGTCTTTGGCTATGGCTGGGAGTTGGGGCTCAAGTTAATATAGCGGGCGAATGGCAATGAGCCGCGGCGGACGGATGGACAACTGGCTCCGGAGTAGGTTCGTCGGGCGTGAATGCGGACGCCGCTTCAGTGACTTAACTGCAGATGCGTTTGGGTTACTGACATGTGGGCCCAACGGGCATCTGGACCGCATGTCTGTGACACACCAATTGCACCTGCAGTTAAGTCCGGTGAATGCGGCATTGACATTCTGGAGAGACGGTGACCGTTTCAGGCGGGAAGCGTGCGCTAGCGATGGAAGGGGTTTCGGTGTGCAGTGGCACTAAGATCGGTCGCTCACGATAGTACATACTCCATACCATACTACCATAGTACCCTCTCTAGCTTAGGTTGTTTTATAGATTGTCGTTGTGATGGACGATATACATGAGCAAGGCGGTCCGAGTATGACCGTTGGTGTTGAGCCAGGTGAATACATGCTCGGCGTTTGCGTAGGCCTCCATCAAACGTCTAAACAGTAATGTCAGGCACCGCCGGGGTGCGCGGGTGATGGGCTCGCCATTTGCATTGCGCCATGAGCAGGACTTTGATTTAAAGGGCGACGTGCATGCATTAGCATGCTTTGACAGCGTGAGCGTGAGTGTCTGACACGAAGTATTTCATTTTCATTTGGCTGACGAGGGTGCGTTGCAGCGACGAGTCCGTGGTTTGATTCCCCACATACGCATAATTTTTTTACAGTAATTCTTTCTCCATTGACAGGTAGGCCCGCGTAGATAGATAAAGAACACGAGCTGATGAGGCGCATGCGGACTATTTGACTGGTCAACCAGGCAAATATGGAGCTATACGCTGAGCCAGTGACCGTATAATCACCATATCTCGTATACAATGATCAAAGTGAGCTATCAAGACAAGTTCGATGACCGCTAATGCATTTTACTCGGTAATAAATGACCAGGATTGAAGGGGAATCCAAATTTGCTTCGTCTTTTGTCCTTGAGCTCTTGACAAACCAATGCACTATACGGTTGTCCGGCCACTCCACCCCAGAGCTCTCACCAAGCGTCGTTCATGCCACCGCGCCGCACACTAACCGGTAAGGCAGCGATGGCATCCCGCCGTGCCGAGTTCCTCGCTGCCCACGACCGCACACAAAATGGTAGGGAAGCGATGGCATCCCGCCGTGCCGAGTTAATCGCCGCTCGCGACCTCACAACTATGTGGGAGGAATTTGAAGATGCTAAGGCCAAATGGGCGGTAGAGCAAGAGGCGTCGAAAGCCGCACAGAGGGAGCGGAAATGTCAGAAAGCACTCAAGAAAAGAGAGGCCCGCCGCCGCAAGAAAGAAAAGGACACACGCGCTGCTGCAGAGAGGTCGGTGGAGATCCAAGCACGGTGGGGTGTCGCCGACAAAGCCGGGAAGGAGAACGACGGCGTCTGGCCAGCATGTGAGAAGTAGTAGTACTAGTAGTTAGTGTGTGTGTCTGTGTCTGAGTACGAGCATGTACCAGTACTACTAGTTACTACTGTAGTTTTTAGAGCAAATTACTAGTACATTAGCCTAGACTAAATGGAAAAATTCCTATCCTAAGCATCAAATGGCATCTCTTTCTCTATAGGAATTGGGATGCATGTCATCTCACTTCCTATGATTTTCATATTCTTATCCTATAAACGAAAGGAGGCCTCTGTTGAAGTAAGTACTATAGCTAGCAGTACTGCTGGTACAGTAGTTTTCTTCAAGAAGCGGAATTCAATGAAGTCATGATGGTTCCTTCGTCCGAGCAACTTCAAAGTGGGAAGTGGGCCTGTGATTTGACGGCTCATTAGTCATTGTTACTGCGGCGCGATGACCTGGGTGACTCTCCCTTGGAGTTCTGCGTGCATGGCAAGTGGACCAGGATGGTCGACGACCCACATGTTGGCGAACGGAAGTATTCTTTCCGATATCGAGGAGCAAGGAAACCGCGTGGTATAGTATCACTGCTAATTGGTTCAGAAAAAAAATAGTATCACTGTCGATTTATAATTATTTTTTATTTCTGATGAATGCTAGCGTTTCAACTCTTAAGACGAAGAGTGCCAAACACGGCACGTGCTGGATGTCCCACACGTTAGCGAAAGGAGTGGGACATGAACAGCGTGGTAGAGCCCAGCGTAAAAAAATAGCATGGTAGAGCGTCTCCACTTCTTCCACTTCTGGGTCGGAGACCACAAGTAGTAGTACTTAGTGGTATGAACGATACAAAGTGCGACCTAGAGAGAAAGACACGTCTAGTTGGAAGGTCTCGGGGCATACACGTAAACAAATATAAAAGTTAATATGTGCCTCCAACTAATATAGTAGTAGTAGAGTACTTAGGCACGTACTCCATAACATCACCGTGCATTGCACGTACAACATTTAGTGGTAGTACGTAGTAAGAGACAAATGCCGCCCAAAAGTTCCCTTCTCGACCTACTTTTGGGTGTTTGGTAGAGTGTATGGAGGGTGCATGAGTCCACACTAGTTTAGCACAAATACACTAGAAGCATGCATGAAGAGAGCATGCATGAAGAGGGGTGTTGAGTTGAGCATGCATGAAGAGGGAACAACTATGCTGAGACGAGAACGCAACCAAACACACCCTATATGCGACGCATGTTCATACCATTTGTGCCTTTCTACTTCACTTACTGCGCTACATTACTCAGGTTCGTACGTCCACTCATGGGTACATGTCCGTCTCGTAGTTCCAGTCCCACGTGTTCTTCATATAGATGGAATGATCCTTGCATAACACGTGCACCTTGATGCTAGATGTCTCGCGTGTTGGCAAAAGGATGAACAAAGCACACGTAAAAAAATAGAGTGGAAGAACTTAGATTTCGGACGACCGAGAAGGAGCAAGGAACCTCGTGGTGGAGCGTCTGCACTCATAATATTTAATATTATTCAGCGATATAAAATTAACCAATCATCTCCACAGTGGACTAGAAGAGTACGAAACACGGCAGCCCAGTGTAGTTACACCATACTAGTACATGGCTAACCCATGCTATCACCATATTTCTTGGCTTCCGTGTGACACCTATCTCTAGTAATCCAGCAGCCTGTATCGCTTCTCCCTCCTCGTCTCTATCAAAGTGCGGCCGGCTGGCGTTTCTGCCGTCTATTGAGGTCAGTTAACTATCACATGTTAGCGACATGCCAAGAGCATTCTAAAAAAATTCCTTTCACGTTCCATTTTCAAAAAGAAAAAAATCCTTTCACGTACGAATTTGCTTGTATGCTTTGAGCAACTTGCATGTCATATACTGCTCCTGTTTAATACTCTAACTTGACTAGAGGTTAGACTAACTCATGACTAACCCTAAACTAACTGTAGCCAAAGAGGTGTTTGGATGACAGGGTTAGATTGACAATAAATGCACTTCATGTAGAGAGAAAAGTGATTTTTCAGTGGTCCCAATGAGAACTATCTCCAGTTAGCACCTCTTGGGTGGGATAGTTTTTTTTGGTGGGTTCGGTGCAACTTGCTCCAATTTAAATGCTTGGATACGTTAGGGCTATTTGAGCCCCAACTAGCTCAAACTAACTCTAACCAATGGATCCAAATAGGGCCTATGGCCAGTCTCGACGTGGAGCAGTCGCGTGCACCGGGAAGCGGCGCTCTCTCGGTCGTCGCGCCACTACAAAGCCGGCGCCAGTGAGAGATCGCCTCTGCTCTGGCTGGGCATTAATGCGGCACTGACGCTCCAGGACGACGCTGACCGTTTCACGCGGGAAGCGCGCGCTGGCAAGGGAGTATAGGTTTTGAACCGTTTCAGGTGTAGTACTGGTAGTTTGCAAAACTACTCAATTATTGCACTTAGTTTCCTAAGAAATTGTGGTAAAAACGTTACTCCATAGCCCACTTCCCTTCTCCTTTCTCTTCCACCGCCCGTGCACGTCCACGGGAAGCGACCGGTCAACCCTTATATAGGAGTGCTAGCACAAAAAGATGCATGCATGACCACTAAAATTTCTATATTAAAGCGCCGCTCCAGCGGGAGTATGGTGTATGTTGTTACCTTCGGCTGGCCCATGGCTACCGGGTGACGGCGACCAGAGAAGAGGCGGTGGGAGGGGAATGAATGCAGCTACTGTTTGGGTTCGCCTTCCGACTTAAATAAATGTGCAGCATCACGTGTATCCGCGGGCATCACATAACTGGTGTGTGTGTGTGTGGGAGATTCTGAGAGACAGAGTGCGTGTGTGCGACTCTACTCTTCACACATGTACTCAACCTTTTGCATCGAGATATAAGTATAATGGTATTTACTTTAGCTAGTGATTTACATGGCCATGTTAACGTGGTTGTGTCAAAAAAATGTCACTTCCTACTTGTGATTTCCGTTATATAATTACAAGCAAGATTCTCGTGCATTGCACGGAACATCAATATGCATTTTTTTTTACAAAACACCTGTTGTGATTGACCCATGTAGGAGTAATCCCATGTGTAAAAACTAATGATATCTCGAGAATTTTATCGGAAAACTGGTATCTCGAGAATGTCATCAAAAAAATGAAAGATGAGAGATAAGGCGAGGAGGAGTGGAGCGTGGTGGTGACTGGTGGTCGGAATGGGCGGAGGCATGGGCATGGACGGTGCCGGCAGGCGGCAGCGGCCACCATGCATGCTAGATTGTTCCAGAGACTTATTCCTTTTTTAGTTGCTGAGCAATGAGTTTGCGGGAGATAATGATGTGGAGAGAGGTGCGGGTATCTTTTGTAAAATTATCACTACTTCCTATCCCTTCCACGCAAAGCCTATCTGCTGGGTTTCTATAGGTTTCGATAGGGGTAGGTTTGTAATTTCACCCAAACGTGACATAACCGCCTCTCACCCGGATTCATACACGGTGGGCGCCAAAACACAGTGTGTCCTCGGACGAAATCGACTCCCTCCCCGATTCATATTCATACATGGTGGGCACCAAAAACAAACTCTCGTCGGCAAATATTTGGTGTATGCGAGATTACTGTGCTATCCCCAACCGACTAATGTTGTTGTGATGGAGTAGAAATTTGAAACGGGGGCTAAGTTTGTAAATTTCCTCGCATTTGAGACAAGCGCGCCCTGAATACATGGTTCCCCCTTCCTCTCTACATCCCTTTTCCCCATTCATACTCCGTGAGCGCCAAAACACCCTCTACACCCCACCCTCCTCCGTCCGCCGTCGTCTATCACCCCATCCACCGCCGTCCTCCTCCACCATGCCGGAGCTGATACCCCGATGCCACCGTCCATTATAAGAGATCAACCTCTCTCATCCACGCCTTCGGACCGGGATCCTTGCATCTCGTCCTCTCGCTTCATCCCCGCCGTCGTCCACCTTGCCGGCGCCGCTCCTATGACCGTCTCGTCCACCGTGCCCCGCCGCCACCGTAGACCCTCCTAGATCTGCTTCCACACCGCCGACAGCCATCGCTACCGCAACACCGTCAAATTCTCAGCAGATGCGTACACGGCGCCGCACCAGAGGCGGTACTCTTTTGTATCTGCTCAACTTATTTATCACAGCAAGAAACTAGATCGCCACTGCTTTACTCTAATTTCCAGTCTTGGTTGCGAAGTTTCCTTTGTCTAGTTTTCACCTTCAGATCCGCCATGGCACGCTCAACACTATACTCCCAATGCTTATGGTTTTCCCCTTTTATATTCCACAGTAGTTAAATCACAGTAGACTAAATTTCAAAATAGGGTCAGTCGATCTTTTAGAGCTCGTCAGAGTTCGCCGGTGAGATCGAAGGGGCTCGGGTGGTTGTGGGGCCTCGCCGAACAAAGAAAACTCGACGCGGGTGGGGGTTGGGGCGGGGGTGGGGGTGGGGGTGGCGGAGGAACACAGGCGGTGGGGGCCAGTGGTCCGGCCGGCGGCCCGTGCAGTGTTATGTATGGGAAGAATCAGAGATGAGGAAGAAGAAGGGTTAGGAGACGTAGGATCTTCATCCAACCGCTTGAAATGGTCGAGAGACAGCTGGGAGTTGCATTCTTAATGCGCTCTGGTTCATCATGTGTGGGTACTGTGCAACCAACATTTTATTATCCGAAATCTGCTTGCTCTTCTTTACCATGTTCCTCTTCCGTTCTTCTTTAATATGTACTCTCTCCGTTCCTAAATACAAGTCTTTGTATAGATTCCACCATGGACTACATATGGAGCAAAATGAATGACTCTACACTCTAAAATGTATCTGGATACATCTGTATGTGATCCACAGTGGAAATCTCTACCAAGACTTATATTTTGGAACGGAGGGAGTATGATAGTAGTACAGTATGTTCCTTGTACTGAAGATGAGCAGGGACATTTGCAGTGTAGAGGTCTATACGGTCAGTTGTGATGGACACTTTGAGCCTCTTTGATTTGTAGGATCTTGTAAACATAGGAATAGGATTTGTAGTGGCCTGCCCACTTGAATCCTATAAGAATAGCAAGGAAATGCGGGGAGCTGTGTCGCCTTTGAGAGTTACACTGATATTAACAGTACCGCACCTTCACTTGAAGAGAGCTAGTATCCAAAGCCTTTCTAGCCGTACCAGAAATACTAGCACATATATTCCAGCAAGTTCTAGTCTGCTGATTTTACTCTGATGCTTAAGGTTTTCCCGTTATATGTACACTATGATCTGTGTAGCTGCTTTGTGTCGCACTAGCAGCAGCCCACTCTTGAAGCTAAACACTGCAAGGACTTACAAAATTGGCACCAAGGCATTGAGTGCCATTCTGGATGCAATGAAACTCATACGCTTCCCACCTGTTGACTCTTGTTCAGAATATGATCCTAATGACTCTTGTTCAAAATTTCCACATATAGAGAGACAACATGGAATTGCATTTCTTTGGACGTTGTGAGTCATCATGAGTGGGCAACCAACATTGTATGCAATGAAGCGGAACCTCAAGAATATGCTTCCTCTTCTGTTCATTAACATGTTCCTCTTTGTTTATTCTGTATTTAGTACGTACAGTATGTTCCTTGTCAGGAAGGGGCGCAGGGACATCTGCAGTCAACAGCTGATAGAGCTGGCCTGTACGTGATCGATAGGCTTTCAATTACTAGCAGCAATACAACACCGTATTTTCAAGCCAGTTCCACTTTCTCGATTTATATATTGTGGTTATGGTGTACCCCTGTTATGTACACTATGATCTGTCTAGTTGCTGTGTGCTCTTGTTATCATGGTTTGGCAATAAACTCTCTATACAGTATATTATGAACCTATCATCTGCCAGCTATCCTTACTTCTGGAGCCTATTTTTTGTGTACGTGTGCCACATTATATAAATGCACGCACCATATTACAACACACATGAGATCTCTCATCAGAATCCAGTGATAGCACACAAGTGCTTACAGGGGCACACCTATATTAGAATATCATCTGCATTACAAAGATAATCTCACAACTATTTATGTTTTCATGGTTCTCAGATATTATACGCAATTACAGTGAATATCAGAATCCGCGCATCAGAAGAATATTATGGAACACTGCAATGACTTACAAAATTGGCACCAAGGCACTGTGTGCCAATCTGGAAGCAATGAAACTCGTACGCTCCCCACCTGTTGATTCTTGTTCAGAATATCATCCTAATGACTATTCTAACCTCGAGGAGTCAAAGGCAGATGGCATGTCCTGTTCACCCGTCAAGGTTCCTGTTCTAATTTGGCAAGGTTTTATTGATTGCGCGTATCTTGCATATGTTGTCTTGCATTTCTTCTACTTTGTTGCACCGCCATCTGCTTAGTTTACTCATCATATAACTCGAGATGCCATGCCCATCCATTATCAATACATATTCCATCTGTCATCATACCATATTTTTTCACTCAAATGATGTTCTTGTGCATCAGACATCAAAAAGGAAGAGGGTGATTGCCGAACCTGAAGGACCACCAGCAAAGTCCTTGAAAAACGTGGTGGTGCCGAAGAAATCAGACAGTGCCCCACTTATATTGGCTGTATAACCAGTGACACAAAACATAGGACCGACTCCAGCAGACTGTTCCCATACTTCACTGGCCACACCACTAGCCCCACCACACAGGACCTGCACTCCAGCAAAAGGTATACCGATTTCATTTGCCATAGCACCAGCCGTACCACTGAAAAATCCCACTCCAGTAAAAAGTACAGCAAGTCCACCGGCCGAAGACCTATCCCAACTGCAAAGACGGCCAATTCCTGCAGATTGGAACCCCATTCCATTTATTCCCAGTTTAAAATACAATGCTTTCAATGTTGTTAGGGACTACGTGCATATATTCCCATCATGGGAAGATTATAGTGAAGACAAACACCATTTTCACATCTTCCTATCCAACTTATGTGTAAGTGTTATTATTCATGGTTATTATTTTCCTGTTTTCTGCTGATCGAGCACATCAATGATTTACATTACATTGTTGTAACTAGGCGAGGGTCAATCTGGATAGTCATGACGAGCAAAGCTTGCTTGTGCTTTTCAAGGAAGCATTGCAGAAGTATCGGTGTTACCTGAGGAAATCACACTTTGATGGCAAGTCTATAAACGAATTTCTGGTGAAGTCTCCTGTGCTAAATTTAGAAGACATTGAATGGAAAAACCTTGTTATGCAATGGTCTCGTTCCCATGATAAGGTATTGTCTATGAAATCACATGACAATTTGAACTTCTACTTTTCCGCATGTGCCTTACGGATCTTTTTTGCAGGAAATCTGCTCGAAGAAGAATTCCGGTTTGAAAAGAACGACAGGATATCGCAAATATGCTGCCCGCTGCTTTGCTCTTGTTAGTACCTGTTGTCCTGTATCACTGTACTTGCATACATACCTAGTTCATTATGTGACAGCAGTATGCATGATAGCTTGCTTATCAATTGTTCGCTCCAAATTATCTGATTTGTATGAATGGTTACATTAGTGTAGAATATATCCAATGTCAATCAATTTTTTTAGCTCTACATTGTTCTTGTAAGTACATGATGTCCTTTATCGGTGTACTTATATTGACAGGTAGTTGTTCATGTACCATCACTCTGCAGCTTATTTTCCTTTTCCCTACATTTTCTACACATCAGATCTATATTTACTCTTACCATAAGGTTGTACTGAAGAAGTTTAGCTGTGCATTGCTCTTGGATGTGCCTTTTGCCTGTATCGCTGCACATACATTTATAGCTACTTGGTTATGTAGCATCACTCTTCATCTTATCTTAAATATTCTCCATTTTTTTGTATATTATCACATCTATATTTACTCTTAACAAAATGTAGAATAA
>NC_041381.1:334701326-334828422 GCF_002162155.2 Triticum dicoccoides | reverse complement strand
AGCCTGTCTTCACCAGTCATGTAAGTTTGTCCTTCTCAAGCCTTCAAACTTTGTTGCATATATTTGGTTAGGCATGACTGCAACAGCTGTTTATTTTTTGTGTTTGCATCAAATTGCATGTTTAAAGTTTATTATGTAGTTCATAAACAAAAGTTTGTCCTTCTCAATTTAAGTTTTCAGTTGTACAACCAAGTTCCTTCTTCATACCATGTAAATTAAACTATACAGAGCAAGTGATCTTCTTTTGCACTGCATGTATGCTTCTGTTCTTCATCCGTAATCTAGTGGTGTGGTGAACCTACCCGCTACAGCACAATGTCATATTCTGCAATGTCAACTATGAACAATGTCATATCATTCTACTATTATTTAAACCGTCTCTTTATTTGCCAATCTGAAATGGGATAAATTGACAGCACACTAACCATTGATACTTATGAGTTCTTGATCTGTAATCCAGTGGTGTCGTGAAGCTGCAACTCCTTCACAATGTCATTTCCTGCCATGTCTTGACCTGAACAATACCATATTGTGTTAATGCAATTTTAAACTGTGTCACTTTATTCGTCAGTAAGAAATGTGATGAATTGTCAGCACTTATACTTTTATGTGCAAAACCTATCATCTGTCTGCTTGTTTATCTTTCAGAGTGAGGAAGATATAAGTGTTGAACAAGTGCAGTCTCATCATCTTGCTCAGCTGCTTGCGCTGCAGCGCGCCAGCAGTGCTAACCTTTCTTGAACTCTATTGAAGTGTTGTCGGTTTTGTATATCATTTTGTCAGCGTGTTTATTTGCACTAGTGGCGATCTTTGATGCCCAGTGTATGTAATCTGCTGTCTGATTGTGCTTTATTATCATAGTGGCGAACTTTGATGCCCAGTGGATGTAATATGCCGTAATTTCTTTATTGTATAGTCTAGGTTTTTTCTTATTCACAATGCTATAGTTATTTTACTGTATATATATCCTGTCTTCACAGTAAACCGGCCAAACCATAAAATTACGGTAGATAATCGGGCCGTCACGCAATCATGATGTATGATCTGCATCATGGGCCCCGTCAAACTGGCCGACTAGTAGATTCAGGCCTTTAATAGGCCGAGTAACCCTCGGCCCTCTTTTCACAAGAAAACTCAATGGGCTTTTAGGAGGCTGAGAAGTAGGTTGGGCCTGAAACATGCTGAATAGCTCATGGGCCGGCAGCAGCCCGAAATGGACCCTAGCCCATGATTGTGCGAATCAAATCATGGGCTTTTAACAGGCCAAAGTTGTCTCGGTGTTTGGCCCAATCAGATATCGGCTGCGAGCAGGCCGGATGCAAACCGGGCCATAGTTAGGCCCAACTATATGACGGGCTTTTAACAGGCCAAAATTAATATAGGGCCGAAATGTTAAACAGGCCCTTAACAGGCCAAAACTAATATCAGGTCGAATTACTAAATGGGCCTTTAGCAAGTGGGCCCAAAAGCATAGCGTCCAGTTAATGGGCCGAATCTAATATGGGCCATAATTGAGCCCAAAGCCTCTTAAAGGGCCAGACCTGATCTGGGCCGTGATTTGGCCTAGAAAGTGGGAGGCTTTTAACGGGCCGGATCTCATATGGGCCATTATTAGGCCCAGAACGTGGCAGGCCATTAATGAACCGGATCAAATATGGGTCGGCATTTGGCCCAAAACATGGCAGACAGTTAATGGGCCGGCCTACTAGGGTCCTCAAAATCTTGTGGGCCTACAGCTGGGCCGGCCCATTAATGTCGGCGAAATCTCGTGGGCCTTTAGCTGGGTCGGCCCATTATGATCTGCAAGAATTTTGTGGGCCTTTACCTGGGTGGCCCATTATGGTACACAAAAATCTTGTGGGCCTTTACCTGGGCCGGCCCATTATGGCCCTTTAGCTGGGCCAGCCCATTATGGTCCGCAAAATCTCGTTGGCTTGTAGCTGGGCCGGCCCATTATGGTCCGCAAAATCTTGTGGGCCTTTAGTTGGGCCGGCCCATTTAAACTTGATGGGCCGTGCCATGTTTCGACGTATCATAGGCGCCTTCTGTCCAATGAGTGGATGACATCTGTCCCAACGATGAGCCGACACGTGTTTCCTCCAGCCAATGATGATTTTACACGTGGAAAATCCCCAATGGTCGGGGCTGTTAACGGGTTATCGGATCCATAACCCGACCCGATAGCTTAACGGCGTTCCATTACGGTGGATGCCACGTGTCGGTCACCCTTGACGAAAGCACTTCTATGACGCGCGATTTATCGTCATAGAAGTGGACAGTTCTGCGATGATAATTTTGGTAATGTCATGGAACACTTCTACGACAGCACATGTATGACTATCTTGATTCTGTCATAAAATCGTCATGGATGTACATGCATGACAGAAAATGCGACCTACTGTGAAAACACGTATCATCACGGAAGTGTATTTTTTTGTAGTGAAAGGTGATCCACCACGTACCCGGTACCCGCGAATGCAGTAATCGTGCACCTAGGGTTTTAGGTTTTATTTGTTAACGCCGCCTTTACGTAACACTCATATGTGCGAGACAGCGAGAGGCCGACTGCGTGTGTGCGCCTCTTCTCTTCATATATGTACTCCAACGTTTGTCTGGTGTCCAAAAAATTATAATAACTACTAGCAATGTGCCAATGCGTTGCCACATGATCAAAGTATATTAATACATATTCATCGATTTGATACAAAAAAAGTCTAGTTTTGAAATACGTATATCACTAAAAATATGTTATGTTTCACTCAAAATATATTCCTTTGGCGGTTTTGATGAGATAAGGGAGGAATGTTGTTGGTTTCAAGATTCGAGAAGTGGTATATGTCTAATTTCTACTCTTACTAGCAAGATGCATGTGCGTTGCACGGAACATCAAGATCTTGTGGGAGAAAAGGATGAACGAGGGAAGGCCATATCTGCAAATGTGGTGAAGAGTGCGGGTAAATTGCCATATTTTCCTTCCTATCTGTCAGATATAAATCGGACGACCTACATTGTAGGATGGCAGGCCCACCATCATCACCAACTCTATTTTTTATCCCTACTCTTATAAAAAGCATTGTCGGTGATGATCGTGTGCCTGCCATCCTGCAATATAGGTCGTTCGATCTATATCTGACGGATAGGAAGGAAACTATGGCAATTTTGCAAAAAGATACCCACACCCCTCTCCACATTTACACATAAGGCCTTCCCTCGTTCATCCTTTTCCCCCACAAGATAAATTACTCATACAAATTCATCTTGATGTTCCGTGCAACGCATGGGCATCTTGCTAGTTGTTGCATGCTACGTCTCGAGCTTGCGTTGGTTTTCCCCGAAGAGGAAGGGATGATGCAGCATAGTAGCGTAAGTATTTCCCTCAGTTTTTGAGAACCAAGGTATCAATCCAGTAGGAGGTCACGGGCAAGTCCCCCGTACCTGCACAGCACGATAGCAACTCGCAACCAACGCTTAGGGGTTGTCAATCCCTTCACGGTCACTTACGAGAGTGAGATCTGATAGAGATAATATTTTTGGTATTTTTGATAGATAGATGCAAAGTAAAAAAAGTAAAGGCAAAGTAAAAACAAAGCAAGTAAATAAAGTGATATAGATTAATATGATGAGAATAGAACCGGGGGCCATAGGTTTCACTAGTGGCTTCTCTCAAGAGCATAAGTATTCTACGGTGGGTGAACAAATTACTGTTGAGCAATTAACAGAATTGAGCATAGTTATGAGTATATCTAGGCAATGATCATGTATATAGGCATCACGTCCGTGACAAGTAGATCAAAACGATTCTGCATCTACTACTATTACTCCACTCATCGACCGCTATCCAGCATGCATCTAGAGTATTAAGTTAAAAACAGAGTAACGCTTTAAGCAAGATGACATGATGTAGAGGGATAAATTCATGCAATATAATAAAAAAAACATCTTGTTATCCTCGATGGCAACAATACAATACATGCCTTGCAACTCTTTCTGTCACTGAGTAAGGACACCGCAAGATTGAACCCAAAGCCATGCACTTCTCCCATTGCAAGAACTACCAATCTAGTTGGCCAAACCAAACGGATAATTCGAAGAGACTTGCAAAGATAACTCAATCATACATAAAAGAATTCAGAGAAGAATCAAATATTTTCCATAAATAATACTGGATCATAAACCCACAATTCATCGGTCTCAACAAACACACCGCAAAAAGAAGATTACATCGAATAGATCTCCACAAGAGAGGGGGAGAACATTGTATTGAGATCCAAAAAGAGAGAAGAAGCCATCTAGCTACTAGCTATGGACCCAAAGGTCTGAAGTAAACTACTCACACTTCATCGGAGGGGCTATGGTGATGATGTAGAAGCCCTCCATGGTGGATGCCCCCTCCGGTGGAGCTCCGGAACAGGCCCCAAGATGGGATCTCGTGGATACAGAAGGTTGCAGCGGTGGAATTAGGTTTTTGGCTCCTGTTCTGATCATACGGGGATATGTAGGTATATATAGGAGGAAGGAGTATGTCGGTGGAGCTCCGAGGGGCCCACGAGGTAGGGGGCGCGCCCTCCACCCTCGTGACCGCCTCGTGGCTTTCTTGACGGAGGGTCCAAGTCTCCTGGGTCTTATCCAATGAGTAAATCACGTTCCCGAAGGTTTCATTCCGTTTGGACTCCGTTTGATATTCTGTTTCTTCGAAATACTGAAAAAGGCAAAAAACAGCAATTCTGGGTTGGGCCTCCGGTTAATAGGTTACTCCCAAAAATAATATAAAAGTGGAAAAATAAAGCCCAATATAGTCCAAAACAGTAGATAAAGTAGCATGGAGCAATCAAAAATTATAGATATGTTGGAGACGTATCAGGCATCCCCAAGCTTAATTCCTGCTCGTCCTCGAGTAGGTAAATGATAAAAAAGAATTTTTGATGCGGAGTGATACTTTGGCATGATTTCAATGTAAATCTTCTTAATCATGGTATGAATATTCAGATCCGAAAGATTCAAGACAAAAGTTCATATTGACATAAAAATAATAATACTTCAAGCATACTAACAAAGCAATTATGTATTCTCAAAATAACATGGCCAAAGAAAGTTATCCCTACAAAATCATATAGTCTGGCTATGCTCCATCTTCCCCACACAAAGTATTTAAATCATGCACAACCCCGATGACAAGCCAAGCAATTGTTTCATACTTTAACATTTTCAAAACTTTTTCAATCTTCACGCAATACATGAGCGTGAGCCATGGATATAGCACTATATGTGGAATAGAACGGTGGTTGTGGAGAAGACAAAAAGAGGGAAGATAGTCTCACATCAACTAGGCATATCAACGGGCTATGGAGATGCCCATCAATAGATATCAATGTGAGTGAGTAGGGATTGCCATGCAACGGATGCACTAGAGCTATAAGTATATGAAAGCTCAACAAAAGAAACTAAGTGGGTGTGCATCCAACTCGCTTGCTCACGAAGACCTAGGGCATTTTGAGGAAGCCCATCATTGGAATATACAGGCCAAGTTCTATAATGAAAAATTCCCACTAGTATATGAAAGTGATGAAATGAGAGACTCTCTATCATGAAGATCATGGTGCTACTTTGAAGCACAAGTGTGGTAAAAGGATAGTAGCATTGTCCCTTCTCTCTTTTTCTCTCATTTTTTTTATTTGGGCCTTTTCTCTTTTTTTTATGGCCTCTTTTTTTCGTCCGGAGTCTCATCCCGACTTGTGGGGGAATTATAGACTCCATCATCCTTTCCTCACTTGGGACAATGCTCTAATAATGATGATCATCACACTTTTATTTTCCTTACAACTCAACAATTACAACTCGATACTTAGAACAAAATATGACTCTATATGAATGCTTCCGGCGGTGTACCGGGATATGCAATGAAACATGAGTGACATGTATGGAAGAATTATGAAAGGTGGCTTTTTCCACAAATACGATGTCAACTACATGATCATGCTAGCAATATGACAATGATGGAGCGTGTCATAATAAACGGAACGGTGGAAAGTTGCATGGCAATATATCTCGGAATGGCTATGGAAATGCCATGATAGGTAGGTATGGTGGCTGTTTTGAGGAAGGTTTATGGTGGGTGTATGATACCGGTGAAAGGTGCGCGGTATTAGAGAGGCTAGCAATGGTGGGAGGATGGGAAAAAGTGCGTATAATCCATGGACTCAACATTAGTCATAAAGAACTCATATACTTATTGCAAAAATCTAGAAGTTATCAAAGAAAAGTATTACGCGCATGCTCCTAGGGGGATAGATTGGTAGGAAAAGACCATCGCTCGTCCCCGACCGCCACTCATAAGGAAGACAATCAATAAATAAATCATGCTCCGAGTTCATCACATAACAGTTCACCATACGTGCATGCTACGGGAATCACAAACTTCAACACAAGTATTCCTTAAATTCACAACTACTCAACTAGCATGACTCTAATATTATCACCTTCATATCTCAAAACAATTATCAAGCATCAAACTTATCTTAGTATTCAACGCACTCAAAAGAAAGTTTCACATATCTTGAACACCAAGTATATTAACATTAAGCAAATTACCATGCTATTAACGACTCTCAAAATAATCTAAGTGAAGCATGAGAGATCAAGTTTCTTTAAAACAAATCCACCACTGTTCTCTAAAAGATCTAAGTGAAGTACTAGAGCAAAAATTATCAAGTTCAAAAGGATATAAGTGAAGCACTATGAGCAAAACTATCAAGCTCAAAAGATATAAGTGAAGTACATAGAGCATTCTAAAAAAATTCAATTCATGTATGGCTCTCTCAAAAGGTGTGTACAGCAAAGATGATTGTGGTAGACTAACAAGCAAAGACACAAATAATACAAGACGCTCCAAGCAAAACACATATCATGTTGGTGAATAAAAATATAGCTCCAAGTAAATTACCGATGGAAGTGGACGAAAGAGGGGATGCCTTCCGGGGCATCCCCAAGCTTTGACTTTTTGGTGTCCTTGTATTATCTTGAGGGTGCCATGGGAATCCCCAAGCTTAGGCTCTTGCCACTCCTTGTTACATAATCCATCAAAAGAATTCACCCAAAACTTGAAAACTTCACAACACAAAACTCAACAGAAATCTCGTGAGCTCCGTTAGATAAAGAAAACAAAAGACTACTTCAAAGTACTGTAATGAACTCATTATTTATTTATATTGGTGTTAAACCTAATGTATTCCAACTTCTCTATGGTTTATAAACTAATTTACTAGCCATAGATTCATCAAAATAAGCAAACAACACACGAAAAACAGAATCTGTCAAAAACAGAACAGTCTGTAGTAATCTGTAACTAACTCAAACTTCTGGAACTCTAAAAATTCTACCAAAATAGGAAGTCCTGGAAAATTTGTTTATTTATCATCAGCAAAAAGAATCAACACAAAATCACTCTCCACTAAAAAAATGGCAGCTAATCTCGTGAGCGCTAAAGTTTCTGTTTTTCAGCAGAATCAAATCAACTATCATCGTAGGTTATCCTATAGGTCCTACTTGGCACAAACACTAATTAAAACATAAAACCACATCCAAACAGAAGGTAGATGGATTATTTATTCCTAAACAGAAGTAAAAACAAAAAACACAAAATAAAATTGGGTTGCCTCCCAACAAGCACTATCGTTTAACGCCCCTAGCTAGGCATAAAAGCGAGGATAGATCTAGGTTGTGCCGTAATAATAAGATAGATCTTGAAAGCTCATCTCATATTCTCTACGTTCGGCAGCAAGTTTCCTTTGAGGCAAGCAAAAATAATCAAAAGGGCTAAATTTAGCGGGACAAAAATCCCCAAGATCAATCACGGGAGGAACGGGTTCCTCCGTTGGCCCTTCATAGTGCACAACTATTTCATCACTGGAAGCATTCTTTTGGCAAAATCTTGTGAGCTTATACTCGAGAGAGTATCCTAGCTCATTATTTCTAAGGGCAAAACCATTATTAAGCTCGTTAATGCAATCAACTAAGACATTGATAGGGACCTTTTTTCTAAGGTTTTCATTGAAAGCGACATAGTCCGAAGATTGAAAACGTCTAATTTCCTCTTGATCATAGAGGATTGCTTCTATGGGTGGGCGACCAGCGTCCACCCTATAGTGCGCAAAGATTTCTTTGGCTTCTCTTATGATAAATCTAAATTCATGAGCCAAAGATAGTAACAGCGCGTTTGATAGAAGAGTGATCAATATTAGAGAATTCTAAGAAAATTCTCTGTATGCAAGGGTGCATATGCATAAATTGTCTTTCAAGTTCAACCAAAAGCATAGCTATAGCATCCGCAAGACTACTAGTTCTATGAAGAATAGAACAACCCATGTAAGATAAAGCACCGGCACAAGTAAAGAAATCTTGAATAACACCCTTGCCAATGATGTTACCACTACCGATTCGAAACTTTTTAGTATGCAAGATAGGGGGTTCATCGGCCGAAGCCTCGGGATTTTTTGTGTTATCATTATTGTCCATATCGACGATAATCTCCCCAATTTCAGACATAGCGGCAACAGAAGCAAGGTGGAAGAAAGCGAACAAAAAGGGAAAGGAGGAGGAGATTGGGAAAGAGAGGGCGAATAAAACGGCAAGGGTGAAGTGGGGGAGAGGAAAACGAGAGGCAAATGGCAAATAATGTAATGCGAGAGATAGGGATTGTGATGGGTACTTGGTATGTTGACTTTTGCGTAAGCCTCCCCGGCAACGGCGCCAGAAATACTTCTTGCTACGTCTCGAGCTTGCGTTGGTTTTCCCCGAAGAGGAAGGGATGAAGTATTTCCCTCAGTTTTTGAGAACCAAGGTATCAATCCAGTAGGAGGTCACGCGCAAGTCCCTCGTACCTGCACAACACGATAGCAACTCGCAACCAACGCTTAGGGGTTGTCAATCCCTTCACGGTCACTTGCGAGAGTGAGATCTGATAGAGATAATATTTTCGGTATTTTTGATAGATAGATGCAAAGTAAAAAAGTAAAGGCAAAGTAAAAACAAAGCAAGTAAATAAAGTGATATAGATTAATATGATGAGAATAGACCCGGGGGCCATAGGTTTCACTAGTGGCTTCTCTCAAGAGCATAAGTATTCTACGGTGGGTGAACAAATTACTGTTGAGCAATTGACAGAACTGAGCATAGTTATGAGTATATCTAGGCAATGATCATGTATATAGGCATCACGTCCGTGACAAGTAGATCGAAACGATTCTGCATCTACTACTATTACTCCACTCATCGACCGCTATCCAGCATGCATCTAGAGTATTAAGTTAAAAACAGAGTAATGCTTTAAGCAAGATGACATTATGTAGAGGGATAAATTCATGCAATATGATAAAAAAACCATCTTGTTATCCTTGATGGCAAAAATACAATACGTGCCTTGCAACTCTTTTTGTCACTGAGTAAGGACACCGCAAGATTGAACCCAAAGCCATGCACTTCTCCCATTGCAAGAACTACCAATCTAGTTGGCCAAATCAAACGGATAATTCCAAGAGACTTGCAAAGATAACTCAATCATACATAAAAGAATTCAGAGAAGAATCAAATATTTTCCATAGATAATACTGGATCATAAACCTACAATTCATCGGTCTCACCAAACACACCGCAAAAAGAAGATTACATCGAATAGATCTCCACAAGAGAGGGGGAGAACATTGTATTGAGATCCAAAGAGAGATAAGAAGCCATCTAGCTACTAGCTATGGACCCGAAGGTCTGAAGTAAACTACTCACACTTCATCGGAGGGGCTATGGTGATGATGTAGAAGCCCTCCATGGTGGATGCCCCCTCCGGCGGAGCTCCGGAACAGGCCCCAAGATGGGATCTCGTGGATACAGAAGGTTGCGGCGGTGGAAATAGGTTTTTGGCTCCTGTTCTGATCATACGGGGATACATAGGTATATATAGGAGGAAGGAGTACGTCGGTGGAGCTCCGAGGGGCCCACGAGGTAGGGGGCACGCCCATGGGCGCGCCCTCCACCCTCGTGACCGCCTCGTGGCTTTCTTGACGGAGGGTCCAAGTCTCCTGGGTCTTATCCGATGAGTAAATCACGTTCCCGAAGGTTTCATTCCGTTTGGACTCCGTTTGATATTCTGTTTCTTCGAAATACTGAAAAGGCAAAAAACAGCAATTCTGGGCTGGGCCTCCGGTTAATAGGTTAGTCCCAAAAATAATATAAAAGTGGAAAAATGAAGCCCAATATAGTCCAAAATAGTAGATAAAGTAGCATGGAGCAATCAAAAATTATAGATACGTTGGAGACGTATCATTGCAAAAAGCCCATATGTGTGTGAGAGAGAGGGAGAGTGGAGGAGAATGGAGTGCATGTGTGAAATAGACACAAGGAGTGTGTGTGCGATAGGTATCAGCTTAAAATGAGGCGATAGTGTGTGTGTGCACGATCGAGAGGGCGTGTCTCAAGAAGGGAAGAAAAATCTACATAGATACAAGGAGCGAGAGAGAGACATGTATGCGATAGTGGAAGCACGAGTGTGCGGGTGTATAAACCTACCTAGAGGCTAGCTAGTCGATAAATGTTTGTGAGAGAAATACGAGTCGGGGTGCGAAAGCGAGAGTTTTGTGTGTGTGAGAGAGACGGTAGTTGGGAAGGGGAGTGGAAGCAGGAGTTGTGTGTGTCTGAGAGAGATAGAGAGAGAGAGAGGAGACGGTAGTCGGGGTTGTCTGATCGGTAAACAAATGAATAATGCCAGTCTGGGATGGAGACGAAAAGAAGACTGCAACAAATGTTGTGTCTATAGGAGAGAGAGAGAGAGAGAGAGAGAGTAATTTTGGCGGTATGAGTCATATGTAGAGACATATAGGGTGTGTGAGAGAATCCCATAGAGAGAAAGACAAAGTGAAAGACGAGTGGAGACTGTGTGTGTGGCGGTGAAAAAGAAAGCTTAGGTACCGAGTGATACCAGAGAACAGTAGAGACGTGAGAGATAATGAAAACCGTGTAATGTATAATGATAGGGAGAGTGTGACACTTCTCAAGGGAGACGTCGAGAGACCATGTTTGCGAGGATAGGAGAAACATGAAGTGAGTGTGCGGGTGAGCTAGAGAAAAGAGAGTGATAGCTACCTGAAGGAGCATGCATGCCAGAGAGATGGGCGTGAAAGGAGTGAACAAAAAAGGGATTCAAAAATTTGAATTCGAGATGATGATACATGTAATCCATACTTGAACCAAATTTATCTATCAAACATGCATACTCATATGAATTCACGCACATCTATGTTATTTAATATGTACTCCCTCTGTAAACTAATATAAGAGCATTTAGATCACTAAAGTAGTGTTCTAAACGCTCTTATATTAGTTTACGGAGGGAGTAGATATTACTGATCCATACATTTTATTAGAACATAATTTGGTTAAAAAATTTGGAATTCAACCTTAAGATTTTGAGATCGTTGTATTTGTAAATCAT
This sequence comes from Triticum dicoccoides, assembly GCF_002162155.2. NCBI lineage: Eukaryota > Viridiplantae > Streptophyta > Magnoliopsida > Poales > Poaceae > Triticum > Triticum dicoccoides. The sequence goes on along the minus strand of NC_041381.1, from coordinate 334,816,946 downwards.
ATTATACATATAAAGGAGCAGAATTCTTTGTTGTGCTTTTGAAAGTATATATAAAAAATGATGTATATAGAATGTAATTCCAATTGAAAATGGATCCCGCCAGAAAAAAATAGAATACAAACGGGATTCGAATTGAGTTGGCATGGTAACCATGCACTCTGCAAAATTTGAACGAAGCGGGGAAAGTCGCAGTAACCGCCCGAAACCAAAATCTGCGAGATGGAAATTACTACTGCCTATCCCTGCCACGCAAAGCCTATCTGCTGAATTTCTATAGGTTTCGATAGGGGTAGGTTTGTAATTTCACCCAAACGTGACGTAACCGCCTCTCACCCGGATTCATACACGGTGGGCGCCAAAACACAGTGTGTCCTCGGCCAAAATCGACTCCCTCCCCGATTCATATTCATACACGGTGGGCGCCAAAAACAAACTCTCGTCGGCAAATATTCGGTGTATGCGAGATTACCGTCCTATCCCCAACCAACTAATATTGTTGTGATGTAGTAGAAATTTGAAATGGGGGCTAAGTTTGTAAATTTCCTCGCATTTGAGACAAGCGCGCCCTGAATACATGGTTTCCCCCTTCCTCTCTACCTCCCTTTTCCCCATTTGTACTCCGTGTGCGACAAAACACCCTTTCCACCCCACCCTCCTCCGTCCGCCGCCGTCTGCCACCCCATCCACCGCCGTCCTCCTCCACCATGCCGGAGCTGATACCCCGACGCCACCGTCCATTACAAGAGATCAACCTCTCTCATCCACGCCTTCGGACCGGGATCCTTGCATCCCGTCCTCTCGCTTCATCCCCGCCGCCGTCCACCTTGCTGGCACCGCTCCTACGACCGTCTCGTCCACCATGCCCTGCCACCACCATCTACCCTCCTAGATCTGCTTCCATGCCACCGACAGCCATCACTACCGCAGCACCATCAAATTCTCAGCAGATGCGTACACAGCGACGCACCAGAGGCGGTACTCTTTCGTATCTGCTCAACTTATTTATGGCAGCAAGAAAATAGATCGCCACTGCTTTACTCTGATTTCTTGTCTTGGTTGCGAAGTTGCCTTTGTCCGGTTTGTACCTTCAGACCCGCCATAGCACGCTCAACACTATACTCCCAATGCTTATGGTTTTCCCCTTTTATATTCCACACTAGTTAAATCACAGTAGACTAAATTTCAAAATAGGGTCAGTCAATTTTTCAGAGCTCGCCGGTGCGAACGAAGGGGCTCGTGTGGTAGTGGAGCCTCTCCGAACAAAGAAAACTCGACGTGGATGGGGGTTGGGGCGGGGGTGGGGGTGGGGGTGGCGGAGGAGGCGGTGGGGGCCGGTGGTCCGGCCGGCGGCCCGTGCGGTGTTCTGTATGGGAAGAATCAGAGACGAGGAAGAAGAAGGGTTAGGAGACGTAGGATCTTCATCCAACCGCCTGAAATGGTCGAGAGACAGCTGGGAGTTGCATTCTTAATGCGCTCTGGTTCATCATGTGTGGGCACTGCGCAACCAACATTTTATTATCCAAAATCTGCTTGCTCTTCTTTACCATGTTCCTCTTCCGTTCTTCTTTAATATGTACACTCTCCGTTCCTCAATACAAGTCTTTGTATAGATCCCACCATGGACTACATATGGAGCAAAATGAGTGAATCTACACTCTAAAATGTATCTGGATACATCTGTAGGTGATCCATAGTGGAAATCTCTACCAAGACTTATATTTTGGAACGGAGGGAGTATGCTAGTAGTATAGTATGTTCCTTGTACTGAAGATGAGCAGGGACATTTCCAGTGTAGAGGTCTATACGGTCGGTTGTGAGGGACACTTTGAGCCTCTTTGATTCGTAGGATTTTGTAAACATAGGAATAGGATTTGTAGTGACATGTGAGGGAGTCCTGGATTAGGGGGTATCCGGACAGCCGAATTGAGTACAACGTCTGGACTATTGAAGCGTGAAGATACAAGACTCAAGACTTCGGCCCGTGTCCGGATGGGACTCTCCTTGGCGTGGAAGGCAAGCTTGGCGATCCGGATATTGCGTTTCCTTTCTTGTAACCGACTCCATGTAAACCCTAGCCCTCTCTGGTGTCTATATAAACCGGAGAGGTTGGTCCTTAGAAGGCCGATCACAATTACAATCATACCATCATAGGCTAGCTCCTAGGGTTTAGCCTCTACGATCTTGTGGTAGATCTACTCTTGTACTACCCATATCTTCAATATTAATCAAGCAGGAAGTAGGGTTTTACCTCCATCGAGAGGGCCCGAACCTGGGTAAACATCTATGTCCCTTGCTTCTTGTTACCATCAGCCTTGATGCACAGATCGGGACCCCCTACCCGAGATCTGCCGGTTTTGACACCGACATTGGTGCTTTCATTGAGAGTTCCTCTGTGTCATCGCTGCAAGGCTCGATGGCTCCTTCAATCATCAACAACACGGTCCAGGGTGAGATTTTTCTCCCCGGACAGATCTTCATGTTCGGCGGCTTCGCCCTGCGGGTCAATTCACTTGGCCATCTGGAGCAGATCGGCAGCTATGCCCCTGGCCATCAGACCTGCCTCAGAAACCTGAACTGCACGGCAGACATCCGTGGAGAGTCGATCTTCTGCGAAATCGAGCCCATGCCAGGATCACCGAACAGTCACGACGAGCATGGCTTAAACCTACTGTCGGACAAAGCTCAGGATCTAAACCCAGAGCAAGTTGCGTTGCCTAAGGACGGAGGGGTGGACCTCGCCCTGCGGGCCGCACACTCATCGGCGGTGGAGCCGAACACAGGCCTCGCTTCTGAGGAAGCCTGTGACTCCGGACCCCCGGATTCGTATCCGGCTGTAGGATCCAGTCCGCGCGTTCCCGAGCCCGCCGAGCCTGGTTGGGCTCTGGTAATGGAGTTCACCGCAGCGGACATCTTTCAGCACTCGCCCTTTGGCGACATGCTGAACTCATTAAAAATTCTCTCTTTGACAGAAAATTCCGGACCGAACTATGTCCGGCTCGAGTGGGAAGCAGGTGACGAAGAAATTCGTCACCCACCCACCACCCACTTCATAGCCACGGTCGATGATCTAACCGACATGCTTGACTTCGACTCCGAAGGCACCAACGGTATGGACGAAGATGCAGGAGAAGATTCAGAAACTAGGGGGTACCGGACTTCCGCCTCGTCACACAACATATACATGGTGGATACGCCCAAGGAGGATGACGGTGACAATCCGGAAGATAAAACCCCCGGGCAAAAGTCAAAGCGACGGCGCAGACACCGCTCCAAATCCAGCAACAGTAAAAACATCAGCAAGAGCTCCAGAAGGATCGATACTCCGGTCAACCCCAAAGGCAACAACGACCACACGGAACCAGCGATGGAGCAGGACGAACCAGGTCACGCCGAACATAGCTCGGAGCAGACACCCAAGGACAATGATCCAGAGGGACGAATTCATCAAACAGGCCCAGGACAAGAAGACAGTCCGGACGATGATGCATTCATCATTCCGGAAGAACACGTGGAACGAGATAACCTCCACAGAAAGCTGATGGCCACAGCGAGAAGTCTGAAGAAGCAGAAGCAACAGCTTAAAACCGCACAGGAAACGCTCAATCGCAGATGGAACAAAGTGCTAGATACTGAAGAAAGATATGGCGATGGTCGCCATACAAAGAGCTACCCAAAACGCAAGCTACTGCCAGAATTCGATGACGAGGCCGTTCCACCAAAGAGTAACACAACCAGGAGGCCAGACATAACACTTCATAACCGAAATAAAGCAGCTACCGAAGACGCACACGATCTACGTGAGCACCTGGAGAAGAAAGCTGGCGCAGCTAGGTCCATCTACGGATCTAAAGGACACACCCCGGTGAGGGACTATGGTCGTCAGAACGATTATGCCAATCAAATACCAGTTCGGAATAAACACCGGACACAACAACAGCCGACGGCATGCCACAGCACGTCCAGATATAGAGGGGCCGCTCACCCCCTATGCTTTACCGAAGAGGTACTGGACCATGAATTCCCACAGGGCTTTAAACCTGTGAACATAGAGGCATACGACGGAATGACAGACCCAGGGGTCTGGATTGAGGACTTTATCCTACATATACATATGGCTCGTGGGGATGACCTCCATGCCATCAAATACCTTCCCCTCAAACTAAAGGGACCAGCTAGACACTGGTTGAAAAGCCTCCTCGAAAATTCAGTTGGGAGTTGGGAGGAACTCGAGGACGCTTTCAGGGCGAATTTTCAAGGGACTTATGTCCGGCCTCCAGATGCTGACGATTAAGTCACATAATCCAACAGCCCGGAGAGTCCGCCCACAAGCTTTGGAACAGATTCCTCACTAAGAAGAATCAAATTTTCGATTGTCCGGATTCCGAAGCCTTAGCGGCATTCAAACACAGCATCCGCGATGAGTGGCTCGCCAGACACCTCGGCCAAGAAAAGAAAAGGACAATGGCAGCCCTAACAAGCCTTATGACCCGCTTTTGCGCGGGCGAAGATAGCTGGCTAGCCCGTAAAGGCACCAGCGACCCCAGCACATCCGAAACAAGGGATGGCAACGGGAAGCCGCGGCGTCATAAAAACAAACGCCAAAACAAGGAAGAAAGCCCGGATAACACGACGGTTAATGTCGGATTCAGGGGCTCTCGACCTAATCAGCAAAATAAGCCATCTAAAGGCAGTAAAGAGGGACCGTCCGATCTGAACAGAGTCCTAGACAGACTATGCCAAATTTATGGCACCCCTGACAAACCTGCGAACCACACGCACAGAGAGTGCTGGGTCTTCAAGCAGGCCGGCAAATTAAATGCCGAACACAAGGGAAGGGACACTCCAAGTGAAGACGAGGATGAACCTCACCAGCCGAACACTAGGGGATAGAAAAAATTCCCGCCAGAGGTTAAAACAGTGAACATGATCCACGCAACTCGTACATCCATGGGAAGGCACGAATGCGCGCATAGAGACACGCACAATATAGAGCCCTCCCACATCTAACTACTGGATGTCTTATCCAATCACTTTCGAGCACTTGGACAGCTGAACTAGTATTCGGCGCGGAGGATCAAAGGCCTTGGTGCTTGACCCAATAATCAATGGATACCGTCTCACCCGGGTCCTCATGGACGGCGGCAGCAGTCTCAATTTAATATACAAGGACACTGTCCGCAGGATGGGGATAAACCCATCCAGAATCAGCCAAAGCAACACCACCTTTGAAGGGGTGATACCACGCGTTGAAGCCTACAGTAGGGGCTCCGTCATACTGGAGGTAACATTCGGCTCTCCAGGCAACTCCAGAAGCGAAGAACTACTCTTCATCATTGCACCCTTCCAAAGCAACTATCACGCAGTGCTCGGAAGAACGACCTTCGCCCGCTTCAACGCATTGCTGCACTATGGCTACCTTACACTCAAGATGCTCGGTCCACATGGCGTCATCACCGTTAGCGGAATAACATAGCGCTCTTCACGCGCAGAGGAAGACGCGACGGCCCTAGTGGCCGGACTATAAGCGACCTCCAACATCAAAAAAATATGACCGGTCGTTAAGACCACAGACACGGTTAGACGAGTCCGGTAGCCCATATCGAACCAGGGCACCGTATATGTAATCCTATAGCGGATACCAGGGGCTATAACTACTTAATAAAGCCCCACACTTGGCTCAACCTTATTGGCAGGCCAACAGCTTACACTTTTACTATCAATCGCATACTAATGTTGTACTCTCCTATGAGTTTTCTTTTTTCACATACAACGTTCGCGCGATACCCTTCCAGGATACGGCACAACGGAGACAAAGGCGCGGACGTGCAGTAGGGCCCCGTTCAACAGGTTTCTTTTTAGATTAAGTCCCTGTGTAAACCTTTTCTATTGCCTCTTGTTGTTTAACCATCCCATGGGTTCCATACCCACAGAGGATACTGCCATTTTTGGCATTTTGCCAGGAAAGATTAACGCACGTACCTGGAAACACAAGGTTTATAATGAATGGGCATTCTTGAGCTCATCATCTGTTATAAAGTCCGAATACCTTGAGGAGTGTTAGGCGACACGACTTAGGCCTTATATGCATCAGCTCTGAATCATGTCTTTGGTCAAATGTTGGGTTTGCCCGGCTCCTGGGTTTGCCGCCTTACGTTCCGTTATTATCGGCTAAGGTGGCCAAAGGAGAACTACTGCGATTGTGCCCTGGTTATTCCGGATGAGTACTTAGTAGAGAAAGCCGAAAACTGACTGTCATGATGCAGCGAGAGACTGTTCAACCACTCGATGACTCACCAGAATCTTTAGAATTCCTCCGCATTAACGAAGGGCCATTTCCCGGTCATGTACATACGCGCCCGTATTCGGATGCACGCGAAAGTACCAGGGGCTACATAGTAGCCCCAACATTAGACTCCCACGGCTAAGCGGAAGTGTTACAGCTATATAGTCCGGTTGCCTAGTTCAACGTGCGATCACCTCCTTAATGGACCAAGACGTTGGATCAAGTGTGATTAAGCATATTTTTTTCGCGAACACCCCCGCATTGTATGCGTGGGGGCTGAAGCCAACGACTGCTAACTTTCAGATTACATATTTATATATACATATATATAAACGGCCGCACAGGGGACATAATCATATTCTCAGGCAAATAGTATAAATCTAGCCTCATAATCAAAATAAACATTGTTTTTACAATGATTTCGTTCATCATTCGAACAAGACATTCTTCGAGCACTGCGCCTCTATTAGGCGGGCACCTTCTGTGACCTGCGCCAAGTAGTGCTCGGCCGGATATTGGCCCCCCACCGGATCCTGGGCCGCTATAATGGTGGCATCCATATCCATCCAATAGGCTTTAACGCGGGCAAGAGCCATCCGTGCACCCTCTATACACGCCGACCTCCTCATGGCATCGATCCGAGGCACGGCCCCAAGGAACTGTTGCACCAACCAAAGTAACTGTCCGGCTTAAGCCCCTTTGGCCAAAGATGGTCTATTACAGACCGCATTGCAAGCCCGGACAGCCTGTGAAGCTCTGCTACAGCAGCCATCTTGTCACTTAACGGCAGCGGGCATGTGGGAGCATGGAATTGCGACCAGAAAAGCTTCTCCACTTCCTTGTCACCTTGATCTTTGAAGAAGTTGGCGGCGGCAGCCTTACTCTTCGCCAAATCCGCATATGCGTCCACAGGACTCCAGCGTCCATCCAAGGGAGCGTACTTCGGATCAAAAAAATTCGTTCGCAGCAAATAGGAGCCCCCAGCCGCGATTTTACCGGCCTGTTGAAGCTCCTCCCGCGCACCCCTGAGCTCGGTCCGGATTTCCTTGGTGGCATTTAGTGCCTTGTTCAGTTCGGTCGAATTATCCTCATGTTCCTTTTTAAGGAGCTCATACCGGTCAGCGACATTTTTTAACTCAATAGCCATTTCGGCTATCTTTTCCTCGCTTCGGCGATGAGCAGCCTGTTCGGCCCTCAATTCCTCGGCCGCCTTTAGGGCAGTCGCATTGCTCACCCGAGCTTGTACCTTGGCTTGAGCAAGTTCCGCCCTCAGGGCCTCCACGGCAGCAGCACCATCTACAGTCCAAACATATTACATCAATATCATGCCACCTTCATATTTTTCCTATACAAGGGAAGGCATGACACATACCTTGTGATTTGTCTAGCCGCTCATTCACCAGCATGATATCGGCATCAATCGATCCAATTTGCCTCGTTAGTTCGGCAACCTCAACGGACTGGCCGGCGTCCGGACCCACAGGTACCTGCACATATTTACAGCACAATCATTGGTTTATGATCCCCCGTTTGCCGCCTAGGGCGGGTAACCAAAGTCTTAGGGGCTATTATCTATACGGAGCACACCTAGCGCGCGCCTCACAGCCAAAGAAATAGTGCATTCTTCATTACATACCTCAAAGCCTCTGAGCAGGCTTGTGAATGCTTCATTCAAACTGCTTGTAGCGGATGAAATCTTCTTGAGCACCGTGCTCATTAATGAGCAGTTCTCCTCCGAGAGCGCAGCTCGCTCCAGTAAGCCTGTCAGTACGTCCAGCCGGACATTGAACTGCGCCGGACCCGTCCCATCGCCCCTCGTGTGAGCCAAACGCTCCGGACTCAGGGCGGCTGACGTATTGGCTTCTGGCTTCGGCAGATCCGGACTCCTCCGTGACGACACCTCGGTGTCGCCCGCTTCATGAGTCAGAGAGGCAGGTGGGGTCTCGCTCTCCATCATCTCCGGAGGAAGGTCCCCCGAAGACGAACCCTATTGAGAAGAGCTGCTGGCCGGACTGCAAAAAGTTGAATCCTGGTTATTGATCTAGGAGAAACACATTACCTTCGGATTGTAGATTGACTTATAGCTCGGTGGAGGGCATGATGCGGTGAGGGTGCCCGTCGGGGCAAGGCCCCCTAGGGACGTCTTTCTCCCTGGTTTGGGTATCTCCGCCTCCAAGTCTTCGGAGGCAGCCCTCTTCTTCCCGCGCGGGGAGGAGGCCTTAGCCTCCCTTTCCCGACTATCCTCCTTAAGGGAGGTAGCAATTCCCCCGATTCGGATGCGTAGCGTGTGGAGTTCGGTTTCTTTGTTCTTCCCCTTGTCTTTCCCCGAGGGCATCCTGCTGAGTACCCGGTCAAGCATCTTGGCCATGGTGGGACCAGGTGAACCTTCGGGAAGTGGCGCCGGACACCTGATTCTCTCCGCATTGCTGAGCCATTCCTGGCCATGGATGATTTTCAGAACAAACAATTATGACAAATGCTAAACAAGGTGTCCGGTGTCAAGATTACTTACTTGGGTATCTAGGCGATTGCAGCTTAGGCCCGCATCCTCGGTGGTGTCCGGACACTCTACTCTCTGTCCGAAGAATAATTTGCACATCTCTTCGAGCTTCAAGCCGAAGAAGTGCTTGACAGTCCGCGGACCCTCCGGATTGAACTCCCACATCCAGAGAGGCTGGTGTTGGCACGGCAACATCCGTAGGATTAACATCACTTGCATTATGCTGACAAGGTTAATGTCCCTCTCGAGAAACTCCCGGATGCGATTCTGCAGTATTGGTATATCACCAGCGGGCCCCTAATTCCGTCCTACGTCTGTCCAAGACGCCAACTGTGATGGGGGGCCCGAGCGGAACTCGGGGGCAGCCACCCACTTTGTGCCTCTGGGAGCTGTGACATAAAACCACCTTTGTTGCCATACATCGGATACTTCTGGTAAAGAACCCTCTGGCCATGGGGCATCGGCATTCCTACTTATTATGGCACCTCCGCACTCCACATGTCGCCCCTCGATCATCTTCGGCCTCACATTGAAGGTCTTAAGCCACAAGCCGAAGTGCGGGGTGACGTGGAGAAAAGCCTCGCACACGATAATGAACGGCGAGATATGGAGGATAATGTCTGGAGCCAGATCATGGAAATCCAACCCAAAATAGAACATGAGCCCCCTCACAAAGGGATCGAGGGTGAAGCCCAAGCCGCGGAGAAAGTGCGGGACAAAAACAACGCACTCATTAGGCTCCGGTGTGGGGATGACCTGCCCTAGAGCAGGAAGCCTGTGCTGGATGTCGGCGGTCAGGTACCCGACCTCCCTAAGCTTTGCAATGTCGTCCTCTTGGATCGAGGAGGCCACCCACTGGCCTTGAGGGACGGATCCGGACATATTGGAGGATCTGGGGTGTTGAAGCTTGGGTTTCGGGTGTTAGAACTCGAGGTGCGAGAAGGCGCGAGGAAGGTAGAAAAGAGGCATAGGCCTCGACCCCTTTATAAAGAGGGTGAATAGAGTCCTCGGTGTGACCGTTTGAGGCTTATCTAAAAACACACGGAGTTATACCAACGGCCGTCGTGGGGTCACGCACGTCCATATTAATGGAAAATCCCGTAATAAGAGGAACACGATCTCTGCCTCGACGGGACGTGCCAATAAAACCGCCTCGTAACACGAGTCATTGTGGGGTAAGAAAGGCTGGTTCGCGTTGGACTAGGCCACGAGGCACGGGCGCGACGCACGAAGATTGCCAGTAGATCAGATTTATGCCATGTGAAGATCATCTTGCAGATCCGGACACGGTCTACGTGTTCGATGATTACTTTGGAGTATTCGGAGAAGGAACCCGCCTTGCAATGCCGAAGACAATACTGCACGCTGGACTCATCGTCATTGAAGCCTGGTTCAGGGGCTACTGAGGGAGTCCTGGATTAGGGCGTATTCGGACAGCCGGACTGTGTACAACGTCCGGACTATTGAAGCGTGAAGATACAAGACTCAAGACTTCGGCCCATGTCCGGATGGGACTCTCCTTGGCATGGAAGGCAAGCTTGGCGATCCAGATATTGTGTTTCCTTTCTTGTAACCGACTCCATGTAAACCCTAGCCCTCTCTGGTGTCTATAAAAACCAGAGAGGTTGGTCCTTAGAAGGCCGATCACAATTACAATCATACCATCATAGGCTAGCTCCTAGGGTTTAGCCTCTACGATCTCGTGGTAGATCTACTCTTGTACAACCCATATCTTCAATATTAATCAAGCAGGAAGTAGGGTTTTACCTCCATTGAGAGGGCCCGGACCTGGGTAAACATCTCTGTCCCTTGCTTCCTATTACCATCAGCCTTGACGCACAGATCGGGACCCCCTACCCGAGATCCGCCGGTTTTGACACCGACAACATGTCCACTTGAATCCTATAAGAATAGCAAGGAAATGCAGGGAGTTGTGTCACCTTTGAGAGTTACACTGATATTAAAAGTACAGCACCTTCAATTGAAGAGAACTTGTATCCGAAGCCTTTCTAGCCGTACCGGCAGTACTAGCACATATATTCCAGCAAGTTCCACTTTGCTGATTTTACTCTGATGCTTATGGTTTTCCCCGTTATATCTACACTATGATCTGTGTAGCTGCTTTGTGTCACACTAGCAGCAGTGCACTCTTGAAGCTAAACACTGCAATGACTTACAAAATTGGCACCAAGGCATTGAGTGCCATTCTGGATGCAATGAAACTCATACGCTCCCCACCTATTGATTCTTGTTCAGAATATCATCCTAATGTCTATTCTAACCTTGAGGAGTCAAATGGCCTGTCATGTTCACCCATCAAGGTGTCTGTTCTAATTTGGCAAGGTTTTATTGATTGCGCGTATCTTGCATATGTTGGCTTGCATTTCTTCTACTTTATTGCACCGCCATCTTCTTAGTTACTCATCATATATGTCGAGATGCCATGACCATCCATTATCAATACATATTCGATCTGTCATCATACCACGTTTTTCCACTCAAATTTTGTTCTTGTGCATCAGACATCAAAAAGGAAGAGGGTGATTGCCGAACCTGAAGGAGCACCAGCAAAGTCCTTGAAAAACGTGGTGGTGCCGGAGAAATCAGACAACACCCCACTTATATTGGCTGTACAACCAGTGACACAAAATGTAGGACCGACTCCAGCAGACTCTACCCATACTTCACTGGCCACACCACTAGCCCCACCACACAGGACCTGCACTCCAGCAAAAGGTATACCGATTTCATTTGCCATAGCACCAGCCGTACCACAGAAAAATCCCACTCCAGCAAAAAGTACTGCAAGTCCACCGGCCGAAGACCTATCCCAACTGCAGAGACGGCCAATTCCTGCAGATTGGAACCCCATTCCATTTATTCCCAGTTTAAAAGACAATGCTTTCAATGTTGTTAGGGACTACGTGCATATATTCCCATCATGGGAAGATTATAGTGAAGACAAACACCATTTTCACATCTTCCTATCCAACTTATGTGTAAGTGCTATTATTCATGGTTATTATTTTCCTATTTTCTGCTGATTGAACACATCAATGATTTACATTACATTGTTGTAACTAGGCGAGGGTCAATCTGGATAATCATGACGAGCAAAGCTTGCTTGTGCTTTTCAAGGAAGCATTGCAGCAGTATCGGTGTTACCTGAGGAAATTACACTTTGATGGCACGTCTATAAACGAATTTCCGATGAAGTCTCCTGTGCTAAATTTAGAAGACATTGAATGGAAAAACCTTGTTATGCACTGGTCTCGTTCCCAGGATGAGGTAGTGTCTATGAAATCACATGACAATTTGAACTTCTACTTTCCGCATGTGCCTTACGGGTCTTTTTTGCAGGAAATCTGCTCGAAGAAGAATTCCGGTTTAAAAAGAACGACAGGATATCGCAAATATGCTGCCCGCTGCTTTGCTCTTGTTAGTACATGTTGTCATGTATCACTGTACTTGCATACATACCTGGTTCATTATGTGATAATAGTATGCATGATAGCTTGCTTATCAGTTGTTCGCTCCAAGTTATCTGATTTGTATGAATGGTTACATTAGTGTAGAATATATCCAATGCCAATGTTCTTTTTAGCTCTGCATTGTTCTTGTAAGTACATGTTGTCCTTTATCAGTGTACTTATAATGATAGGTAGTTGTTCATGTACCATCACTCTGCAGCTTATTTTCCTTTGCCCTCCATTTTCTACACATCAGATCTATATTTACTCTTACCATAAGGTTGGTACTGAAGAAGTTTAGTTGTGCATTGCTCTTGGCTGTACCTTTTGCCTGTATCGCTGCACTTACATTTATAGCTACTTGGTTATGTAGAATCACTCTTCATCTTATCTTAAATATTCTCCATTTTTTCGTATATTATCACATCTATATTTACTCTTAACAAAATGTAGAATAAAGGCAATGCTTATGAAGAAGATTTTGTGGTAAACTTCTTGAATTGCCCCCCCCCCATCAGCATGGACAAGGCCTTTATAGAGCTTGTCTTCACCAATAATGTAAGTTTGTCCTTCTCAAGCCTTCAAACTTTGTTGTATATATTTGGTTAGGCATGACTGCAATAGCTGTTTATTTTTGGTGTTTGCATCAAATTGCATGTTTAAAGTTTATTATGTAGTTCATAAACAAAAGTTTGTCCTTCTCAATTTAAGTTTTCAGTTGTACAACCAAGTTCCTTCTTCATACCATGTAAATTAAACTATACAAAGCAAGTGATCTTCTTTTGCACTGCATGTATGCTTCTGTTCCTCATCCGTAATCCAGTGGTGTGGTGAACCTACCCACTACAGCACAATATCATATTCTGCAATGTCTTAACTATGAACAGTGTCATATCATTCTACTATTATTTAAATCGTCTCTTTATTTGCCAATCTGAAATGGGATAAATTGACAGCACACTAACCATTGATACTTATGAGTTCTTGATCTGTAATCGAGTGGTGTCGTGAAGCTGCCAACTCCTTCACAATGTCATTTCCTGCCATGTCTTGACCTGAACAATACCATATTGTGTTAATGCAATTTTAAATTGTGTCACTTTATTCGTCAGTAAGAAATGTGATGAATTGTCAGCACTGATACTATTATGTGCAAAACCTGGCATCTCTCTGCTTGTTTATCTTTCAGAGTGAGGAAGATATAAGTGTTGAACAAGCGCAGTCTCATCATCTTGCTCAGCTGCTTGCAATGCAGCGTGCCAGCAGGGCTAACCTTTCTTGAACTCTATTGAAGTGATGTGGTTTTGTATATCATTTTGTCGGCGTGTTTATTTGCACTGGTGGCGATCTTTGATGCCTAGTGTATGTAATCTGCTGTCTGCTTGTGCTTTATTATCATAGTGGCGAACTTTGATGCCCAGTTGATGTAATATGCCGTAATTTCTTTATTGTATAGTCTAGGTTTTTTCTTATTCACGATGTTGCAGTTATTTTACTGTATATATATCCTGTCTTCCCAGTAAACCGGTCGAACCGTAAAATTACAGTACATAATCGGGCCGTCATGCAATCACGATGTAGGTTGGGCCTGAAACATGTCGAATGATACGTCTCCAACGTATCTATAATTTATGAAGCATTCATGCTATTTTATTATGTGTTTTGAATGATTATGGGATTTATTATACACTTTTATATTACTTTTGGGACTAACCTATAAACCGGAGGCCCAGCCCATATTGCTGTTTTATTGCCTGTTTCAGTCTTTTTGAAGAAAAGGAATATCAAATGGAGTCCAAACGGAATGAAACCTTTGGCAGCATGATTTTTTGGAAGAATATGATCCTGGAGACTTGGAGTTCACGTCAGAAGATCCTCGAGGAGGCCAGGAGATAGGGGGCGCCCCACCCCCTACTGGGCGCGCCCCCCTGTCTTGTGGGCCCCTCGAGCACCTCCCGACCGACTTCTTTCGCCTATATAGTCCCACGTACCCTAAAAACATCCACGGAGAAGATAGATCAGGAGTTCCGCTGCCGCAAGCCTCTGTAGCCACCAAAAACCTCTCGGGAGCCCGTTTCGGCACCCTGCCGGAGGGGGAGCACATCACCGGTGGCCATCTTCATCATCCCGGCGCTATCCATGATGAGGAGGGAGTAGTTCACCCTCGGGGCTGAGGGTATGTACCAGTAGCTATGTGTTTGATCTCTCTCTCTCTCGTGTTCTCTCTATGGCATGATCCTGGTGTATCACGAGCTTTGCTATTATAGTTGGATCTTATGATGTTTCTCCCCCTCTACTCTCTTGTGATGAATTGAGTTTCCCTCTTGAAGTTATCTTATCGGATTGAGTCTTTATTTGAGAACACTTGATGTATGTCTTGCCGTGTTTATCTGTGGTGACAATGGGATATCACGTGCCACTTGATGTATGTTTTTGTGATGAACTTGCGGGTTCCGCCCATGAACCTATGCATAGGGGTTGGCACACGTTTTCTTGACTCTCCGGTAGAAACTTTGGGGCACTCTTTGAAGTACTTTGTGTTGGTTGGATAGATGAATCTAAGATTGTGTGATGCATATCGTATAATCATGCCCACGGATACTTAAGGTGACAATGGAGTATCTAGGTGACATTAGGGTTTTGGTTGATTTGTGTCTTAAGGTGTTATTCTAGTATGAACTCTATGATGGATCGAGCGGAAAGAATAGCTCTATGTTATTTTACTACGAACTCTTGAATAGATCGATCAAAAAGGATAACTTTGAGGTGGTTTCGTACCTTCGTTTGTTCTCCGCTATTAGTGTCTTTGGAGTGACTCTTTGTTGCATGTTGAGGGATTGTTATATGATCTATCTATGTTATTATTGTTGAGAGAACTTGCACTAGTGAAAGTATGAACCCTATGCCTTGTTTCTTACCATTGCAATACCGTTTACACTTACTTTTATCATTAGTTACCTTGCTGTTTTTATATTGTCAGATTACAAAAACCTATATCTACTATCCATATTGCACTTGTATCACCATCTCTTCACCGAACTAGTGCACTTATACAATTTACCATTGTATTGGGTGTGTTGGGGACACAAGAGACTCTTTGTTATTTGGTTGCAGGGTTGCTTGAGAGAGACCATCTTCATCCTACGCCTCCCACGGATTGATAAACCTTAGGTCATCCACTTGAGGGAAATTTGCTACTGTCCTACAAACCTGTGCACTTGCAGGCCCAACAACGTCTACAAGAAGAAGGTTGTGTAGTAGACATCAAGCTCTTTTCTGGCGCCGTTTCCAGGGAGGTGAGTGCTTGAAGGTATATCTTTAGATCTTGCAATCGAATCTTTTTGTTTCTTGTTTTATCACTAGTTTAGTTTATAAAAGAAAACTACAAAAATGGAGTGAAGTTTGTCTTGTATGCTTCATCTTTTTAATATCTTTCGTGAAAATGATGGAACGGAGAATTGTGCTCAAGTGCTAGAAGAAGAATGCATTAAAATGCTTGGTACTAAATCTTATAATGATGAGCATGATTTCAATGTTGTTAGTATGAACTCTCTGAATATCCATAGTACTTATGATGATTGCACTAGTTATGATGAAAATGTCTCTTATAAGCATGTTGATTTTTGTGGAGTAGAATGGGTTTGCATGGACACACCAAATAGAGAAAATAGATATTACAAGAGGCATAAGTATTTAAAAACTAAAGGTTTACAAGAAAGGCTTGATGATTGTGCTGAAAGATTTAATATTTTTCGTGCCCCTTGTGAACTTCACAATGAACGTGGTCGTGTCCAAAAATTGTGATAACTTGATTACCCTTGGGCATCATAAAGAGCTTAGTCTTCTTTTGGGGTATGAAGAAATCAAACGTATAACTGAGGGTATTCCAAAATTTAATCTTGATAGATTTCTTGATTTTGATCTAGAGGATATTTATATGTTTTGTGTGGTGAATTGCATTGAAAATCCTTATATTGCCAATTACCTAAAGAAAAGGAAGCAAATAGAAGATTAAGATAATACTAATGAAAGGGAAGAGACTTCCCAATCTCCTCCTATTATTTCTTATGATGAATCAGGTAACGAGGAGGAGCTTTCTATTCAACCAATCTCATCAATAAGGAGCTCAAAGAGGAAGGTTGAACCCACACATAATGTGAAGAAGAAAAAGAAAAGAAGGAGCAACAAAGGTAGAAAGGTATCCCTCCCAAATGATGTTGCTCCTACTACTCATTGTGATGATGATAATTGATATACTATTGGTGCTATCCATACTATTAATGATGAGAGTGATTATGCTTATGATATGAAAGAGACCAAGCTTGGGGAAGCTATGTTTGATGAGGATGAAATATTTGAGAATTTATTTGCTGAAATTAATGTTTGTCCCAAGCTTGGGGATGCTATGTTTAATGAAGATGATATTTTTAGCATCCCAAGTTTTGATATGCAAAGTTGTTATGATGATAGCATGCCTCTTACGTATGATGATTATATTGATGAAAGTGGGTTTGGAAGAGTGTCAACTTTAGGAAGTAGTGATCCCACTATTTTGGAGGATGTTGAATTTCATTGTGATGAATACGAAAGTGGATTTGGAAGAGTGTCAACTTTATTTAGTGATTCCACTATCTTGGGAGAGGTTTCAATCGATTACGATGAGAACGAAGTTGCTACTTCTGATGATTATTGTGATGAAACTTATGATATAAAAAGTAGTGATGATTATATTTACAAATATTGTCATGATTATGATTACCCTTTTTCTGAACATTACTCTTTTAATGTGGAAACAATTTTTAGTGTTCAAGTCTCTTATGATACTCCCACTACTCCGAATGAGAAGAATTTTGTTTATGTGGAGAGTAGTAAAAATTCTATGCTTGTAGATCATGAAAAGAATGCTTTAGGTGCTGGTTATATTGTTGAATTCATTCATGATGCTACTGAAAATTATTATGAGGGAGGAATATATGCTTGTAGGAATTGCAATAATACCAAGTTTCCTATCTATGTGTTGAAAATCTTGAAGCTATGCTTGTTTTACCTTCCTATGCTAGTTGATTATTGTTCCCATAAGTTGTTTGCTCAAAAAATCCCTATGCATAGGAAGTGGGTTAGACTTAAATGTGCTAGTCATATGCTTCATGATGCTCCCGCTATGTTTCAATTCTTATCTTTTATGTGAGCATCATTGTAATCATCATGCCTAGCTAAAAAGGCATTAAAGAAAAGCGCTTGTTGGGAGACAACCCAATATTTACCCTTACTGTTTTTGTGTGTTAACATGATTATGATACTGTAGTAATCATGTTTTATAGCTTTTATTTTAATAAAGTGCCAAGTAAGACCTTTAGGATAGCTTACGGTGATAGCTGTGTTGATCCTGCTGAAAATCAGAAACTTTTGCACCCAGTAAATTAGTTTTGTTAATTCACATAAACGTGATTATGATCTGATTCTTTTTTCTATGGATTGGTACACAAATTTCTTAGGACTTCCTAATTTGGTAAAAAAAATTGGAGTTCCAGACGTATAGGTTGGCCACAGATTACTACAGACTGTTCTGTTTTTGACAGATTCTGTTTTCTAAGTGTTGTTTGCTTATTTTGATGAATCTATGAGTAGTGTCGGAGGGTATGAACCATATATAAGTTGTAATACATTATATATTACACCAATATTAATTTAGAATGAGTTCATTACAGTACCTAAGTAGTTGTTTTATTTTCTTATACTAACGGAGCTTACGAGTTTTCTGTTGAGTTTTGTGTTGTGAAGTTTTCAAGTTTTGGGTAAAGCTTTGATGGACTATGGAATAAGGAGTGGCAAGAGCCTAAGCTTGGGGATGCCCAAGGCACCGCAAGGTAATATTCAAGGACAACCAAGAGCCTAAGCTTGGGGATGCCCCGGAAGGCATCCCCTCTTTCGTCTTCGTTCATCGGTAATTTTATTTGGAGCTATATTTTTATTCACCACATGATATGTGTTTTGCTTGGAGCATCATTTTCTTTTGTTATTATTTGTTTGCTGTTATTTAGATTAATGTTTTGCATCTTTAGTTTCAATAAAAAAAGTCAAGGATAGCCTTTGCCATGCTTATTTTGCTAGTATACATGTTGCTGTTTGAAAACAGAAAGTTTACCGCTGTTGGAAAAATTCCCTAGAAAAGTCAGAGAATGATATAATGTTGAAACCTGTTGCATAATGAGCTCTGATAAATCTTCTACAGCGTCGTATTTTTCTCATAATTTTTGGAGTTAGGGAAGTATTGATACTCTTGCATTCTTTATAGACTGTACTGTTTTGGCAGATTGCTGTTATGTTTGCATTGTTTGCATATGTTTGCTTGTTTAATGATTCTATTTGAGGATAGGAGTATTAAATATGCAGAGGCATTTAGTATGCAATGTTGAATAATAATTTTAGTGATTTTTTACAGTAGAAAATGATAAGGTTTTTGCATTGGTTTATACTAACCTATCTCATGAGTTCTCGTTGAGCTTGGTGTGGATGAAGCTTTTGATAAAAAGAGAAACCATGATATGAGAGGAACTAAGGAGACACAAAAGTTCAAGCTTGGGGATGCCGAAGGCACCCCAAGATAATATTTCAAGAAGTCTCAAGCATCTAAGCTTGGGGATTCCCCGGTAGGCATCCCGCCTTTCTTCTTCAACAACTATCGGTTAGTATCGGTTGAGCCTAAGTTTTTGCTTCTTCACATGAGTCGTGCTATCCTTGCAATACCATTTTGTTTTTTTTTCTTGCTGTTTGAATACAATACCAAGATCTGAAATTCTTTAATGAGATAGAGTCTTCGTATAGTTACATAATTATTTGGCTACTCATTGATCTTCACTTATCTCTTTTTGGAGTAGTTTGTCATTTACTCGTGTGCTTCACTTATATCCTATGAGTAAATGGTTGAATGAGTTGATTGTCATAAATCTGAAATTATATATGTCTCATTTGCTTATCCCATGGGGAGTTATGACTTCACATCTAAGAAGTAGAGGTTGTAAATTTATTGAAGGTTAGCAAGCATTGTATTGGTCATTTGAACAATTCATGAAAGAATATTGAAGGAAGAGAGATTTCATATATAAATACACTATCCTATACATCTTTCATAATTGGGAGCACTCATTATGTATGACATGCTAAAGAGTTGATGTTGGACAAGGAAGACAATGTAATGGTTTATGTTTTCCGACATCTCAGTTAAAGTATATTGTCATGGATCATTCAAACATGTTGAGCTTGCCTTTCCCCCTCATGCTAGCCAAAATTCCTTGCACCAAGTAGAGATACTACTTGTGCTTCCAAATATCCTTAAACCCAGTTTCACCATGAGAGTCCATCATACCTACCTATGGATTGAGTAAGATCCTTCAAGTAAGTTGTCATCGGTGCAAGCAATAAAAATTGCTCTCTAATTATGTATGATATTTTGGTGTGAAGAAAATAGCTTTATACGATCTTGTTATGGAAGCAATAAAAGCGACGAACTGCATAATAAAGGTCCATATACAAGTGGCAATATAAAGTGACGTTCATTCGCATTAAGATTTTGTGCATCCAACCCTAAAAGCGCATGACAACCTCTGCTTCCCTCTACGAAAGGCCTATCTTTTACTTTATGTCTTTTACTTTTATGCAAGAGTCAAGGTGATCTTCACCTTTCCCTCTTTCATTTTATCCTTTGGCAAGCACTTTGTGTTGGGATGATCCTGATATATATATATATATATATATATATATATATATATATATATATATATATATATATATATATATATATATATATATATATCCAATTGGATGTAAGTTAGCATGAACTATTATTGTTGACATCACCCAAAGGTGAATACGTTGGGAGGCAACACTATAAGCCCCTATCTTTCTCAGTGTCCGATTAAAACTCCATAACCATTAGTATTGCGTGAGTGTTAGCAATTGTAGAAGACTATATGATAGTTGAGTATGTGGAGTTTGATATTCCTGAAAATAAGATGAATTGCAATTGTTTGATGACTAAGAATGAAGTTTGCTAGTTTTCAAGAAAGTTTATGGTCTATGCTTTGACATGTGAATTGCTTGTTACTTTATCGTGAGAAGTTTTATGAGTTGAACTACTATTATGACATATTATCATGCTAGAAAAGGTGATTGAAATTATCATTGATCAAACTTGTGCACCTTCTAGCATTCACACTTCATAAATTCTTTCTTTCATCATTTACCTACTCAACGACGAGTAGGAATTAAGCTTGGGGATGCTTGATACTTCTCCAATGTATCTATAATTTATGAAGCATTCATGCTATTTTATTATGTGTTTTGAATGATTATGGGATTTATTATACACTTTTATATTACTTTTGGGACTAACCTATTAACCGGAGGCCCAGCTCATATTGTTGCTTTATTGTCTGTTTCAGTATTTCGAAGAAAAGGAATATCAAACGGAGTCCAAACGGAATGAAACCTTCGGCAGCATGATTTATTGGAAGAATATGATCCTGGAGACTTGGAGTTCACATCAGAAGATCCTCAAGGAGGCCAGGAGATAGGGGGCGCCCCTCCCCTCTACTGGGCGTGCCCCCCTGTCTCGTGGGCCCCTCGAGCACCTCCCGACCGACTTCTTTCGCCTATATAGTCCCACGTACCCTAAAAACATCCACGGAGAAGATAGATCGGGAGTTCCGCCGCCGCAAGCCTCTGTAGCCACCAAAAACCTCTCGGGAGCCCGTTCCGGCACCCTGCCGGAGGGGGAACCCATCACCTGTGGCCATCTTCATCATCCCGGCGCTATCCATGACGAGGAGGGAGTAGTTCACCCTCGGGGTTGAGGGTATGTACCAGTAGCTATGTGTTTCATCTCTCTCTCTCGTGTTCTCTCTATGGCACGATCTTGATGTATCACGAGCTTTGCTATTATAATTGGATCTTATGATGTTTCTCCCCCTCTACTCTCTTGTGATGAATTGAGTTTCCCTCTTGAAGTTATCTTATCGGATTGAGTCTTTATTTAAGAACACTTGATGTATGTCTTGCCGTGTTTATCTGTGGTGACAATGGGATATCACGTGCCACTTGATGTATGTTTTGGTTATCAACTTGCGGGTTCCGCCCATGAACCTATGCATAGGGGTTGGCACACGTTTTCTTGACTCTCCGGTAGAAACTTTGGGGCACTCTTTGAAGTACTTTGTGTTGGTTGGATAGATGAATATGAGATTGTGTGACGCATATCGTATAATCATGCCCACGGATACTTGGGGTGACAATGGAGTATCTAGGTGACATTAGGGTTTTGGTTGATTTGTGTCTTAAGGTGTTATTCTAGTATGAACTCTATGATGGATCGAGCGGAAAGAATAGCTCTATGTTATTTTACTATGAACTCTTGAATAGATCGATCAAAAAGGATAACTTTGAGGTGGTTTCCTACCCTACCATAATCTCTTTGTTTGTTCTCCGCTATTAGTGTCTTTGGATTGACTCTTTGTTGCATGTTGAAGGATTGTTATATGATCTATCTATGTTATTATTGTTGAGAGAACTTGCACTAGTGAAAGTATGAACCCTATGCCTTGTTTCTTACCATTGCAATACCGTTTACACTTACTTTTATCATTAGTTACCTTGCTGTTTTTATATTTTCAGATTACAACAACCTATATCTACTATCCATATTGCACTTGCATCACCATCTCTTCGCCGAACTAGTGCACCTATACAATTTACCATTGTATTGGGTGTGTTGGGAACACAAGAGACTCTTTGTTATTTGGTTGCAGGGTTGCTTGAGAGAGACCATCTTCATCCTACGCCTCCCACGGATTGATAAACCTTAGGTCATCTACTTGAGGGAAATTTGCTACTGTCCTACACACCTGTGCACTTGCAGGCCCAACAACGTCTACAAGAAGAAGGTTGTGTAGTAGACATCACTGAACAGCTCACGGGCCGACAGCAGCCCGAAATGGACCCCGGCCCATGACTGTGCGAATCAAATCATGGGCTTTTAACAGGCCAAAATTGTCTCGGTCCTTGTTTGGCCCAATTAGATATCGGCTGCGAGCAGGCCGGATGCAAACCGGGTCGTAGTTAGGCCCAACTATATGACACAACAACAGCCGACGGCATGCCACAGCACGTCCAGATATAGAGGGGCCGCTCACCCCCTGTGCTTTACCGAAGAGGTACTGGACCATGAATTCCCACAGGGCTTTAAACCTGTGAACATAGAGGCATATGACGGAATGACAGACCCAGGGGTCTGGATTGAGGACTTTATCCTACATATACATATGGCTCGTGGGGATGACCTCCATGCCATTAAATACCTTCCCCTCAAACTAAAGGGACCAGCTAGACACTGGTTGAAAAGCCTCCTCGAAAATGCAGTTGGGAGTTGGGAGGAACTCGAGGACGCTTTCAGGGCGAATTTTCAAGGGACTTATGTCCGGCCTCCAGATGCTGACGATTAAGTCACATAATCCAACAGCCCGGAGAGTCCGCCCACAAGCTTTGGAACAGATTCCTCACTAAGAAGAATCAAATTTTCGATTGTCCGGATTCCGAAGCCTTAGCGGCATTCAAACACAGCATCCGCGATGAGTGGCTCGCCATACACCTCGGCCAAGAAAAGAAAAGGACAATGGCAGCCCTAACAAGCCTTATGACCCGCTTTTGCGCGGGCGAAGATAGCTGGCTAGCCCGTAAAGGCACCAGCGACCCCAGCACATCCGAAACAAGGGATGGCAACGGGAAGCCGCGGCGTCATAAAAACAAACGCCAAAACAAGGAAGAAAGCCCGGATAACACGACGGTTAATGTCGGATTCAGGGGCTCTCGACCTAATCAGCAAAATAAGCCATCTAAAGGCAGTAAAGAGGGACCGTCCGATCTGAACAGAGTCCTGGACAGACTATGCCAAATTTATGGCACCCCTGACAAACCTGCGAACCACACGCACAGAGAGTGCTGGGTCTTCAAGCAGGCTGGCAAATTAAATGCCGAACACAAGGGAAGGGACACTCCAGGTGAAGACGAGGATGAACCTCACCAGCCGAACACTGGGGGATAGAAAAAATTCCCGCCAGAGGTTAAAACAGTGAACATGATCCACGCAACTCGTACATCCATGGGAAGGCACGAACGCGCGCATAGAGACACGCACAATATAGAGCCCTCCCACATCTAACTACTGGATGTCTTATCCAATCACTTTCGAGCACTTGGACGGCTGAACTAGTATTCGGCGCGGAGGATCAAAGGCCTTGGTGCTTGACCCAATAATCAATGGATACCGTCTCACCCGGGTCCTCATGGACGGTGGCAGCAGTCTCAATTTAATATACGAGGACACTGTCCGCAGGATGGGGATAAACCCATCCAGAATCAGCCAAAGCAACACCACCTTTGAAGGGGTGATACCAGGCGTTGAAGCCTACAGTAGGGGCTCCGTCATACTGGAGGTAACATTCGGCTCTCCAGGCAACTCCAGAAGCGAAGAACTACTCTTCATCATTGCACCCTTCCAAAGCAACTATCACGCAGTGCTCGGAAGAACGACCTTCGCCCGCTTCAACGCATTGCTGCACTATGGCTACCTTACACTCAAGATGCCCGGTCCACATGGCGTCATCACCGTTAGCGGAATAACATAGCGCTCTTCACGCGCAGAGGAAGACGCGACGGCCCTAGCGGCCGGACTATAAGCGACCTCCAACATCAAAAAAAATATGACCGGTCGTTAAGACCACAAACACGGTTAGACGAGTCCGGTAGCCCATATCGAACCAGGGCACCGTAGATGTAATCCTATAGCGGATACCAGGGGCTATAACTACTTAATAAAGCCCCACACTTGGCTCAACCTTATTGGCAGGCCAACAGCTTACACTTTTACTATCAATCGCATACTAATGTTGTACTCTCCTATGAGTTTTCTTTTTTCACATACAACGTTCGCGCGATACCCTTCCAGGATACGGCACAACGGAGACAAAGGCGCGGACGTGCAGTAGGGCCCCGTTCAACAGGTTTCTTTTTAGATTAAGTCCCTGTGTAAACCTTTTCTATTGCCTCTTGTTGTTTAACCATCCCATGGGTTCCATACCCACAGAGGATACTGCCATTTTTTGGCATTTTGCCACGAAAGTTTAACGCACGTACCTGGAAACACAAGGTTTATAATGAATGGGCATTCTTGAGCTCATCATCTGTTATAAAGTCCGAATACCTTGAGGAGTGTTAGGCGACACGACTTAGGCCTTATATGCATCAGCTCTGAATCATGTCTTTGGTCAAATGTTGGGTTTGCCCGGCTCCTAGGTTTGCCGCCTTACGTTCCGTTATTATCGGCTAAGGTGGCCAAAGGAGAACTACTGCGATTGTGCCCTGGTTATTCCGGATGAGTACCTCAGTAGAGAAAGCCGAAAACTGACTGTCATGATGCAGCAAGAGACTGTTCAACCACTCGATGACTCACCAGAATCTTTAGAATTCCTCCGCATTAACGAAGGGCCATTTCCCGGTCATGTACATACGCGCCCGTATTCGGATGCACGCAAAAGTACCAGGGGCTACATAGTAGCCCCAACATTAGACTCCCACGGCTAAGCGGAAGTGTTACAGCTATATAGTCCGGTTGCCTAGTTCGACGTGCGATCACCTCCTTAATGGACCAAGATGTTGGATCAAGTGTGATTAAGCATATTTTTTTCGCGAACACCCCCGCATTGTATGCGTGGGGGCTGAAGCCAACGACTGCTAACTTTCAGATTACATATTTATATATACATATATATAAACGGCCGCACAGGGGACATAATCATATTATCAGGCAAATAGTATAAATCTAGCCTCATAATCAAAATAAACATTGTTTTTACAATGATTTCGTTCATCATTCGAACAAGACATTCTTCGAGCACTGCGCCTCTATTAGGCGGGCACCTTCTGTGACCTGCGCCAAGTAGTGCTCGGCCGGATATTGGCCCCCCACCGGATCCTGGGCTGCTATAATGGTGGCATCCATATCCATCCAATAGGCTTTAACGCGGGCAAGAGCCATCCGTGCACCCTCTATACACGCCGACCTCCTCATGGCATCGATCCGAGGCACGGCCCCAAGGAACTGTTGCACCAACCAAAGTAACTGTCCGGCTTAAGCCCCTTTGGCCAAAGATGGTCTATTACAGACCGCATTGCAAGCCCGGACAGCCTGTGAAGCTCTGCTACAGCAGCCATCTTGTCACTTAACGGCAGCGGGCATGTGGGAGCGTGGAATTGCGACCAAAAAAGCTTCTCCACTTCCTTGTCACCTTGATCTTTGAAGAAGTTGGCGGCGGCAGCCTTACTCTTCGCCAAATCCGCATATGCGTCCACAGAACTCCAGCGTCCATCCAAGGGAGCGTACTTCGGATCAAAAAATTTCGTTCGCAGCAAATAGGAGCCCCCAGCCGCGATTTTACCGACCTGTTGAAGCTCCTCCCGCGCACCCCTAAGCTCAGTCCGGATTTCCTTGGTGGCATTCAGTGCCTTGTTCAGTTCGGCCGAATTATCCTCATGTTCCTTTTTAAGGAGCTCATACCGGTCAGCGACATTTTTAACTCAATAGCCATTTCGGCTATCTTTTCCTCGCTTCGGCGATGAGCAGCCTGTTCGGCCCTCAATTCCTCGGCCGCCTTTAGGGCAGTCGCATTGCTCACCCGAGCTTGTACCTTGGCTTGAGCAAGTTCCGCCCTCAGGGCCTCCACGGCAGCAGCACCATCTACAGTCCAAACATATTACATCAATATCATGCCACCTTCATATTTTCCTATACAAGGGAAGGCATGACACATACCTTGTGATTTGTCTAGCCGCTCATTCACCAGCGTGATATCGGCATCAATCGATCCAATTTGCCTCGTTAGTTCGGCAACCTCAACGGACTGGCCGGCGTCCGGACCCACAGGTACCTGCACATATTTACAGCACAATCATTGGTTTATGATCCCCCGTTTGCTGCCTAGGGCGGGTAACCAAAGTCTTAGGGGCTATTATCTATACGGAGCACACCTAGCGCGTGCCTCACAGCCAAAGAAATAGTGCATTCTTCATTACATACCTCAAAGCCTCTGAGCAGGCTTGTGAATGCTTCATTCAAACCGCTTGTAGCGGATGAAATCTTCTTGAGCACCGTGCTCATTAATGAGCGGTTCTCCTCCGAGAGCGCAGCTCGCTCCAGTAAGCCCGTCAGTACGTCCAGCCGGACATTGAACTGCGCCGGACCCGTCCCATCGCCCCTCGTGTGAGCCAAACGCTCCGGACTCAAGGCGGCTGACGTATTGGCTTCTGGCTTCGGCAGATCCGGACTCCTCCGTGACGACACCTCGGTGTCGCCCACTTCATGAGTCAGAGAGGCAGGTGGGGTCTCGCTCTCCATCATCTCCGGAGGAAGGTCCCCCAAAGACGAACCCTGTTGAGAAGAGCTGCTGGCCGGACTGCAAAAAGTTGAATCCTGGTTATTGATCTAGGAGAAACACAGTACCTTCGAATTGTAGATTGACTTATAGCTCAATGGAGGGCATGATGCGGTGAGGGTGCCCGTCGGGGCAAGGCCCCCTAGGGACGTCTTTCTCCCTGGTTTGGGTATCTCCGCCTCCAAGTCTTCGGAGGCAGCCCTCTTCTTCCTGCGCGGGGAGGAGGCCTTAGCCTCCCTTTCCCGACTATCCTCCTTAAGGGAGGTAGCAATTCCCCTGATTCGGATGTGTAGCGTGTGGAGTTCGGTTTCTTTGTTCTTCCCCTTGTCTTTCCCCGAGGGCATCCTGCTGAGTACCCGGTCAAGCATCTTGGCCATGGTGGGACCATGTGAACCTTCGGGAAGTGGCGCCGGACACCTGATTCTCTCCGCCTTGCTGAGCCATTCCTGGCCATGGATGATTTTCAGAACAAACAATTATGACAAATGCTAAACAAGGTGTCCGGTGTCAAGATTACTTACTTGGGTATCTAGGCGATTGCAGCTTAGGCCCGCATCCTCGGTGGTGTCCGGACACTCTACTCTCTGTCCGAAGAAAAATTTGCACATCTCTTCGAGCTTCAAGCCGAAGAAGTGCTTGACAGTCCGCGGACCCTCCGGATTGAACTCCCACATCCAGAGAGGCTGGTGTTGGCACGGCAACATCCGTGGGATTAACATCACTTGAATTATGCTGACAAGGTTAATGTCCCTCTCGAGAAACTCCCGGATGCGATTCTGCAGTACTGGTATATCACCAGCGGGCCCCTAATTCCGTCCTACGTCTGTCCAAGACGCCAACTGTGATGGGGGTCCCGAGCGGAACTCGGGGGCAGCCACCCACTTTGTGCCTCTGGGAGCCGTGACATAAAACCACCTCTGTTGCCATACATCGGATACTTCTGGTAAAGAACCCTCTGGCCATGGGGCATCGGCATTCCTACTTATTACGGCACCTCCGCACTCCACATGTCGCCCCTCGATCATCTTCGGCCTCACATTGAAGGTCTTAAGCCACAAGCCGAAGTGCGGGGTGACGTGGAGAAAAGCCTCGCACACGATAATGAACGGCGAGATATGGAGGATAGTGTCTGGAGCCAGATCATGGAAATCCAACCCAAAATAGAACATGAGCCCCCTCACAAAGGGATCGAGGGTGAAGCCCAAGCCGCGGAGAAAGTGCGGGATAAAAACAACGCACTCATTAGGCTCCGGTGTGGGGATGACCTGCCCTAGAGCAGGAAGCCTGTGCTGGATGTCGGCGGTCAGGTATCCGACCTCCCTAAGCTTTGCAATGTCGTCCTCTTGGATCGAGGAGGCCACCCACTGGCCTTGAGGGATGGATCCGGACATATTGGAGGATCTGGGGTGTTGAAGCTTGGGTTTCGGGTGTTAGAACTCGAGGTGCGAGAAGGCGCGAGGAAGGTAGAAAAGAGGCATAGGCCTCGACCCCTTTATAAAGAGGGTGAATAGAGTCCTCGGTGTGACCGTTTGAGGCTTATCTAAAAACACACGGAGTTATACCAACGGCCGTCGTGGGGTCACGCACGCCCATATTAATGGAAAATCCCGTAATAAGAGGAACACGATCTCTGCCTCGACGGGACGTGCCAATAAAACCGCCTCGTAACACGAGTCGTTGTGGGGTAAGAAAGGCCGGTTCGCGTTGGACTAGGCCACGAGGCACGGGCGCGACGCACAAAGATTGCCAGTAGATCAGATTTATGCCATGTGAAGATCATCTTGCAGATCCGGACACGGTCTACGTGTTCGATGATTACTTTGGAGTATTCGGAGAAGGAACCCGCCTTGCAATGCCGAAGACAATACTGCACGCTGGACTCATCGTCATTGAAGCCTGGTTCAGGGGCTACTAAGGGAGTCCTGGATTAGGGTGTATCCGGACAGCCGGACTGTGTACAACGTCCGGACTATTGAAGCGTGAAGATACAAGACTCAAGACTTCGGCCCATGTCCGGATGGGACTCTCCTTGGCGTGGAAGGCAAGCTTGGCGATCCAGATATTGTGTTTCCTTTCTTGTAACCGACTCCATGTAAACCCTAGCCCTCTCTGGTGTCTATATAAACCAGAGAGGTTGGTCCTTAGAAGGCCGATCACAATTACAATCATACCATCATAGGCTAGCTCCTAGGGTTTAGCCTCTACGATCTCGTGGTAGATCTACTCTTGTACTACCCATATCTTCAATATTAATCAAGCAGGAAGTAGGGTTTTACCTCCATCGAGAGGGCCCGGACCTGGGTAAACATCTCTGTCCCTTGCTTCCTATTACCATTAGCCTTGACGCACAGATCGGGACCCCCTACCCGAGATCCGCCGGTTTTGACACCGACAACATGCCCACTTGAATCCTATAAGAATAGCAAGGAAATGCGGGGAGTTGTGTCACCTTTGAGAGTTACACTGATATTAAAAGTACCGCACCTTCAGTTGAAGAGAACTTGTATCCGAAGCCTTTCTAGCCGTACCGGCAGTACTAGCACATATATTCCAGCAAGTTCCACTTTGCTGATTTTACTCTGATGCTTACGGTTTTCCCCGTTATATCTACACTATGATCTGTGTAGCTGCTTTGTGTCACACTAGCAGCAGTGCACTCTTGAAGCTAAACACTGCAATGACTTGCAAAATTGGCACCAAGGCATTGAGTGCCATTCTGGATGCAATGAAACTCATACGCTCCCCACCTATTGATTCTTGTTCAGAATATCATCCTAATGTCTATTCTAACCTTGAGGAGTCAAATGGCCTGTCATGTTCACCCATCAAGGTGTCTGTTCTAATTTGGCAAGGTTTTATTGATTGCGGGTATCTTGCATATGTTGGCTTGCATTTCTTCTACTTCATTGCACCGCCATCTTCTTAGTTACTCATCATATATGTCGAGATGCCATGCCCATCCATTATCAATACATATTCGATCTATCATCATACCACGTTTTTCCACTCAAATTTTGTTCTTGTGCATCAGACATCAAAAAGGAAGAGGGTGATTGCCGAACCTGAAGGAGCACCGGCAAAGTCCTTGAAAAATGTGGTGGTGCCGGAGAAATCATACAACACCCCACTTATATTGGCTGTACAACCAGTGACACAAAATGTAGGACCGACTCCAGCAGACTCTACCCATACTTCACTGGCCACACCACTAGCCCCACCACACAGGACCTGCACTCCAGCAAAAGGTATACCGATTTCATTTGCCACAGCACCAGCCGTACCACAGAAAAATCCCACTCCAGCAAAAAGTACTGCAAGTCCACCGGCCGAAGACCTATCCCAACTGCAGAGACGGCCAATTCCTGCAGATTGGAACCCCATTCCCTTTATTCCCAGTTTAAAAGACAATGCTTTCAATGTTGTTAGGGACTACGTGCATATATTCCCATCATGGGAAGATTATAGTGAAGACAAACACCATTTTCACATCTTCCTATCCAACTTACGTGTAAGTGCTATTATTCATGGTTATTATTTTCCTGTTTTCTGCTAATTGAACACATCAATGATTTACATTACATTGTTGTAACTAGGCGAGGGTCAATCTGGATAATCATGACGAGCAAAGCTTGCTTGTGCTTTTCAAGGAAGCATTGCAGCAGTATCGGTGTTACCTGAGGAAATTACACTTTGATGGCACGTCTATAAACGAATTTCCGATGAAGTCTCCTGTGCTAAATTTAGAAGACATTGAATGGAAAAACCTTGTTATGCACTGGTCTCGTTCCCAGGATGAGGTAGTGTCTATGAAATCACATGACAATTTGAACTTCTAATTTCCGCATGTGCCTTACGGGTCTTTTTTGCAGGAAATCTGCTCGAAGAAGAATTCCGGTTTGAAAAGAACGACAGGATATCGCAAATATGCTGCCCGCTGCTTTGCTCTTGTTAGTACATGTTGTCATGTATCACTGTACTTGCATACATACCTGGTTCATTATGTGATAATAGTATGCATGATAGCTTGCTTATCAGTTGTTCGCTCCAAATTATCTGATTTGTATGAATGGTTACATTAGTGTAGAATATATCCAATGCCAATGTTCTTTTTAGCTCTGCATTGTTCTTGTAAGTACATGTTGTCCTTTTCAGTGTACTTATAATGACAGGTAGTTGTTCATGTACCATCACTCTGCAGCTTATTTTCCTTTGCCCTCCATTTTCTACACATCAGATCTATATTTACTCTTACCATAAGGTTGGTACTGAAGAAGTTTAGTTGTGCATTGCTCTTGGCTGTACCTTTTGCCTGTATCGCTGCACTTACATTTATAGCTACTTGGTTATGTAGAATCACTCTTCATCTTATCTTAAATATTCTCCATTTTTTCGTATATTATCACATCTATATTTACTCTTAACAAAATGTAGAATAAAGGCAATGCTTATGAAGAAGATTTTGTGGTAAACTTCTTGAATTGCCCCCCCCCCCATCAGCATCGACAAGGCCTTTATAGAGCTTGTCTTCACCAATAATGTAAGTTTGTCCTTCTCAAGCCTTCAAACTTTGTTGTATATATTTGGTTAGGCATGACTGCAATAGCTGTTTATTTTTGGTGTTTGCATCAAATTGCATGTTTAAAGTTTATTATGTAGTTCATAAACAAAAGTTTGTCCTTCTCAATTTAAGTTTTCAGTTGTACAACCAAGTTCCTTCTTCATACCATGTAAATTAAACTATACAAAGCAAGTGATCTTCTTTTGCACTGCATGTATGCTTCTGTTCCTCATCCGTAATCCAGTGGTGTGGTGAACCTACCCACTACAGCATAATATCATATTCTGCAGTGTCTTAACTATGAACAGTGTCATATCATTCTACTATTATTTAAACCGTCTCTTTATTTGCCAATCTGAAATGGGATAAATTGACAGCACACTAACCATTGATACTTATGAGTTCTTGATCTGTAATCCAGTGGTGTCGTGAAGCTGCCAACTCCTTCACAATGTCATTTCCTGCCATGTCTTGACCTGAACAATACCATATTGTGTTAATGCAATTTTAAATTGTGTCACTTTATTCGTCAGTAAGAAATGTGATGAATTGTCAGCACTGATACTATTATGTGCAAAACATGTCATCTGTCTGCTTGTTTATCTTTCAGAGTGAGGAAGATATAAGTGTTGAACAAGCGCAGTCTCATCATCTTGCTCAGCTGCTTGCGATGCAGCGTGCCAGCAGGGCTAACCTTTCTTGAACTCTATTGAAGTGTTGTGGTTTTGTATATCATTTTGTCGGCGTGTTTATTTGCACTGGTGGCGATCTTTGATGCCCAGTGTATGTAATCTGCTGTCTGCTTGTGCTTTATTATCATAGTGGCGAACTTTGATGCCCAGTGGATGTAATATGCCGTAATTTCTTTATTGTATAGTCTAGGTTTTTTCTTATTCACGATGTTGCAGTTATTTTACTGTATATATATCCTGTCTTCCCAGTAAACCGGCCAAACCGTAAAATTACAGTACATAATCGGGCCGTCATGCAATCACGATGTAGGTTGGGCCTGAAACATGTCGAATGATACGTCTCCAACGTATCTATAATTTATGAAGCATTCATGCTATTTTATTATGTGTTTTGAATGATTATGGTCTTTATTATACACTTTTATATTACTTTTGGGACTAAC
Source organism: Triticum dicoccoides (assembly GCF_002162155.2). Taxonomy (NCBI): domain Eukaryota; kingdom Viridiplantae; phylum Streptophyta; class Magnoliopsida; order Poales; family Poaceae; genus Triticum; species Triticum dicoccoides. Next base: position 334,784,520 of record NC_041381.1, on the reverse strand, counting down.
CTATAAACCGGAGGCCCAGCCCATATTGCTGTTTTATTACCTGTTTCAGTCTTTTTGAAGAAAAGGAATATCAAATGGAGTCCAAACGGAATGAAACCTTTGGCAGCATGATTTTTTGGAAGAATATGATCCTGGAGACTTGGAGTTCACGTCAGAAGATCCTCGAGGAGGCCAGGAGATAGGGGGCGCCCCACCCCCTACTGGGCGCGCCCCCCTGTCTTGTGGGCCCCTCGAGCACCTCCCGACCGACTTCTTTCGCCTATATAGTCCCACGTACCCTAAAAACATCCACGGAGAAGATAGATCAGGAGTTCCGCCGCCGCAAGCCTCTGTAGCCACCAAAAACCTCTCGGGAGCCCGTTTCGGCACCCTGCCGGAGGGGGAGCACATCACCGGTGGCCATCTTCATCATCCCGGCGCTATCCATGATGAGGAGGGAGTAGTTCACCCTCGGGGCTGAGGGTATGTACCAGTAGCTATGTGTTTGATCTCTCTCTCTCTCGTGTTCTCTCTATGGCACGATCCTGGTGTATCACGAGCTTTGCTATTATAGTTGGATCTTATGATGTTTCTCCCCCTCTACTCTCTTGTGATGAATTGAGTTTCCCTCTTAAAGTTATCTTATCGGATTGAGTCTTTATTTGAGAACACTTGATGTATGTCTTGCTGTGTTTATCTGTGGTGACAATGGGATATCACGTGCCACTTGATGTATGTTTTGGTGATGAACTTGCGGGTTCCGCCCATGAACCTATGCATAGGGGTTGGCACACGTTTTCTTGACTCTCCGGTAGAAACTTTGGGGCACTCTTTGAAGTACTTTGTGTTGGTTGGATAGATGAATCTAAGATTGTGTGATGCATATCGTATAATCATGCCCACGGATACTTGAGGTGACAATGGAGTATCTAGGTGACATTAGGGTTTTGGTTGATTTGTGTCTTAAGGTGTTATTCTAGTATGAACTCTATGATGGATCGAGTGGAAAGAATAGCTCTATGTTATTTTACTATGAACTCTTGAATAGATCGATCAAAAAGGATAACTTTGAGGTGGTTTCGTACCTTCGTTTGTTCTCCGCTATTAGTGTCTTTGGAGTGACTCTTTGTTGCATGTTGAGGGATTGTTATATGATCTATCTATGTTATTATTGTTGAGAGAACTTGCACTAGTGAAAGTATGAACCCTATGCCTTGTTTCTTACCATTGCAATACCGTTTACAATTACTTTTATCATTAGTTACCTTGCTGTTTTTATATTGTCAGATTACAAAAACCTATATCTACTATCCATATTGCACTTGTATCACCATCTCTTCACCGAACTAGTGCACTTATACAATTTACCATTGTATTGGGTGTGTTGGGGACACAAGAGACTCTTTGTTATTTGGTTGCAGGGTTGCTTGAGAGAGACCATCTTCATCCTACGCCTCCCACGGATTGATAAACCTTAGGTCATCCACTTGAGGGAAATTTGCTACTGTCCTACAAACCTGTGCACTTGCAGGCCCAACAACGTCTACAAGAAGAAGGTTGTGTAGTAGACATCAAGCTCTTTTCTGGCGCCGTTTCCAGGGAGGTGAGTGCCTGAAGGTATATCTTTAGATCTTGCAATCGAATCTTTTTGTTTCTTGTTTTATCACTAGTTTAGTTTATAAAAGAAAACTACAAAAATGGAGTGAAGTTTGTCTCGTATGCTTCATCTTTTTAATATCTTTCGTGAAAATGATGGAAAGGAGAATTGTGCTCAAGTGCTAGAAGAAGAATGCATTAAAATGCTTGGTACTAAATCTTATAATGATGAGCATGATTTCAATGTTGTTAGTATGAACTCTCTGAATATCCATAGTACTTATGATGATTGCACTAGTTATGATGAAAATGTCTCTTATAAGCATGTTGATTTTTGTGGATTAGAATGGGTTTGCATGGACACACCAAATAGAGAAAATAGATATTGCAAGAGGCATAAGTATTTAAAAACTAAAGGTTTACAAGAAAGGCTTGATGATTGTGCTGAAAGATTTAATATTTTTCGTGCCCCTTGTGAACTTCACAATGAACATGGTCGTGTCCAAAAATTGTGATAACTTGATTACCCTTGGGCATCATAAAGAGCTTAGTCTTCTTTTGGGGTATGAAGAAATCAAACGTATAACTGAGGGTATTCCAAAATTTAATCTTGATAGATTTCTTGATTTTGATCTAGAGGATATTTATATGTTTTGTGTGGTGAATTGCATTGAAAATCCTTATATTGCCAATTACCTAAAGAAAAGGAAGCAAATAGAAGATTAAGATAATACTAATGAAAGGGAAGAGACTTCCCAATCTCCTCCTATTATTTCTTATGATGAATCAGGTAAATAGGAGGAGCTTTCTATTCAACCAATCTCATCAATAAGGAGCTCAAAGAGGAAGGTTGAACCCACACATAATGTGAAGAAGAAAAAGAAAAGAAGGAGCAACAAAGGTAGAAAGGTATCCCTCCCAAATGATGTTGCTCCTACTACTCATTGTGATGATGATAATTGATATACTATTGGTGCTATCCATACTATTAATGATGAGAGTGATTATGCTTATGATATGAAAGAGACCAAGCTTGGGGAAGCTATGTTTGATGAGGATGAAATATTTGAGAATTTATTTGCTGAAATTAATGTTTGTCCCAAGCTTGGGGATGCTATGTTTAATGAAGATGATATTTTTAGCATCCCAAGTTTTGATATGCAAAGTTGTTATGATGATAGCATGCCTCTTACGTATGATGATTATATTGATGAAAGTGGGTTTGGAAGAGTGTCAACTTTAGGAAGTAGTGATCCCACTATTTTGGAGGATGTTGAATTTCATTGTGATGAATATGAAAGTGGATTTGGAAGAGTGTCAACTTTATTTAGTGATTCCACTATCTTGGGAGAGGTTTCAATCGATTACGATGAGAACGAAGTTGCTACTTCTGATGATTATTGTGATGAAACTTATGATATAAAAAGTAGTGATGATTATATTTACAAATATTGTCATGATTATGATTACCCTTTTTCTGAACATTACTCTTTTAATGTGGAAACAATTTTTAGTGTTCAAGTCTCTTATGATACTCCCACTACTCCGAATGAGAAGAATTTTGTTTATGTGGAGAGTAGTAAAAATTCTATGTTTGTAGATCATGAAAAGAATGCTTTAGGTGCTGGTTATATTGTTGAATTCATTCATGATGCTACTGAAAATTATTATGAGGGAGGAATATATGCTTGTAGGAATTGCAATAATACCAAGTTTCCTATCTATGTGTTGAAAATCTTGAAGCTATGCTTGTTTTACCTTCCTATGCTAGTTGATTATTGTTCCCATAAGTTGTTTGCTCAAAAAATCCCTATGCATAGGAAGTGGATTAGACTTAAATGTGCTAATCATATGCTTCATGATGCTCCCGCTATGTTTCAATTCTTATCTTTTATGTGAGCATCATTGTAATCATCATGCCTAGCTAAAAAGGCATTAAAGAAAAGCGCTTGTTGGGAGACAACCCAATATTTACCCTTACTGTTTTTGTGTGTTAACATGATTATGATACTGTAGTAATCATGTTTTATAGCTTTTATTTTAATAAAGTGCCAAGTAAGACCTTTAGGATAGCTTACGGTGATAGCTGTGTTGATCCTGCTGAAAATCAGAAACTTTTGCACCCAGTAAATTAGTTTTGTTAATTCACATAAACGTGATTATGATCTGATTCTTTTTTCTATGGATTGGTACACAAATTTCTTAGGACTTCCTAATTTGGTAAAAAATTTGGAGTTCCAGACGTATAGGTTGGACACAGATTACTACAGACTGTTCTGTTTTTGACAGATTCTGTTTTCTAAGTGTTGTTTGCTTATTTTGATGAATCTATGAGTAGTGTCGGAGGGTATGAACCATATATAAGTTGTAATACATTATATATTACACCAATATTAATTTAGAATGAGTTCATTACAGTACCTAAGTAGTTGTTTTATTTTCTTATACTAACGGAGCTTACGAGTTTTCTGTTGAGTTTTGTGTTGTGAAGTTTTCAAGTTTTGGGTAAAGCTTTGATGGACTATGGAATAAGGAGTGGCAAGAGCCTAATCTTGGGGATGCCCAAGGCACCGCAAGGTAATATTCAAGGACAACCAAGAGCCTAAGCTTGGGGATGCCCCGGAAGGCATCCCCTCTTTCGTCTTCGTTCATCGGTAATTTTATTTGGAGCTATATTTTTATTCACCACATGATATGTGTTTTGCTTGGAGCATCATTTTCTTTTGTTATTATTTGTTTGCTGTTATTTATATTAATGTTTTGCATCTTTAGTTTCAATAAAAAAAGTCAAGGATAGCCTTTGCCATGCTTATTTTGCTAGTATACATGTTGCTGTTTGAAAACAGAAAGTTTACCGCTGTTGGAAAAATTCCCTAGAAAAGTCAGAGAATGATATAATGTTGAAACCTGTTGCATAATGAGCTCTGATAAATCTTCTACAGCGCCGTATTTTTCTCATAATTTTTGGAGTTAGGGAAGTATTGATACTCTTGCATTCTTTATAGACTGTACTGTTTTGGCAGATTGCTGTTATGTTTGCATTGTTTGTATATGTTTGCTTGTTTAATGATTCTATTTGAGGATAGGAGTATTAAATATGCAGAGGCATTTAGTATGCAATGTTGAATAATAATTTTAGTGATTTTTTACAGTAGAAAATGATAAGGTTTTTGCATTGGTTTATACTAACCTATCTCACGAGTTCTCGTTGAGCTTGGTGTGGATGAAGCTTTTGATAAAAAGAGAAACCATGATATGAGAGGAACTAAGGAGACACAAAAGTTCAAGCTTGGGGATGCCGAAGGCACCCCAAGATAATATTTCAAGAAGTCTCAAGCATCTAAGCTTGGGGATTCCCCGGTAGGCATCCCACCTTTCTTCTTCAACAACTATCGGTTAGTATCGGTTGAGCCTAAGTTTTTGCTTCTTCACATGAGTCGTGCTATCCTTGCAATACCATTTTGTTTTTTTTGCTTGCTGTTTGAATACAATACCAAGATCTGAAATTCTTTAATGAGATAGAGTCTTCGTATAGTTACATAATTATTTGGCTACTCATTGATCTTCACTTATCTCTTTTTGGAGTAGTTTGTCATTTACTCGTGTGCTTCACTTATATCCTATGAGTAAATGGTTGAATGAGTTGATTGTCATAAATCTGAAATTATATATGTCTCATTTGCTTATCCCATGGGGAGTTATGACTTCACATCTAAGAAGTAGAGGTTGTAAATTTATTGAAGGTTAGCAAGCATTGTATTGGCCATTTGAACAATTCATGAAAGAATATTGAAGGAAGAGAGATTTCATATATAAATACACTATCCTATACATCTTTTATAATTGGAGCACTCATTAAGTATGACATGCTAAAGAGTTGATGTTGGACAAGGAAGATAATGTAATGGTTTATGTTTTCCGACATCTCAGTTAAAGTATATTGTCATGGATCATTCAAACATGTTGAGCTTGCCTTTCCCCCTCATGCTAGCCAAAATTCCTTGCACCAAGTAGAGATACTACTTGTGCTTCCAAATATCCTTAAATCCAGTTTCACCATGAGAGTCCATCATACCTACCTATGGATTGAGTAAGATCCTTCAAGTAAGTTGTCATCGGTGCAAGCAATAAAAATTGCTCTCTAATTATGTATGATATTTTGGTGTGAAGAAAATAGCTTTATACGATCTTGTTATGGAAGCAATAAAAGCGACGAACTGCATAATAAAGGTCCATATACAAGTGGCAATATAAAGTGACGTTTATTCGCATTAAGATTTTGTGCATCCAACCCTAAAAGCGCATGACAACCTCTGCTTCCCTCTACGAAAGGCCTATCTTTTACTTTATGTCTTTTACTTTTATGCAAGAGTCAAGGTGATCTTCACCTTTCCCTTTTTCATTTTATCCTTTGGCGAGCACTTTGTGTTGGGATGATCCTGATATATATATATATATATATATATATATATATATATATATATATATATATATATATGTATATATATCCAATTGGATGTAAGTTAGCATGAACTATTATTGTTGACATCACACAAAGGTGAATACGTTGGGAGGTAACACTATAAGCCCCTATCTTTTTCAGTGTCCGATTAAAACTCCATAACCATTAGTATTGCGTGAGTGTTAGCAATTGTAGAAGACTATATGATAGTTGAGTATGTGGAGTTTGATATTCCTGAAAATAAGATGAATTGCAATTGTTTGATGACTAAGAATGAAGTTTGCTAGTTTTCAAGAAAGTTTATGGTCTATGCTTTGACATGTGAATTGCTTGTTACTTTATCGTGAGAAGTTTTATGAGTTGAACTACTGTTATGACATATTATCATGCTAGAAAAGGTGATTGAAATTATCATTGATCAAACTTGTGCACCTTCTAGCATTCACACTTCATAAATTCTTTCTTTCATCATTTACCTACTCGAGGACGAGTAGGAATTAAGCTTGGGGATGCTTGATACTTCTCCAACGTATCTAAAATTTATGAAGCATTCATGCTATTTTATTATGTGTTTTGAATGATTATGGGATTTATTATACACTTCTATATTACTTTTAGGACTAACCTATTAACCGGAGGCCCAGCTCATATTGTTGTTTTATTGTCTGTTTCAGTATTTCGAAGAAAAGGAATATCAAACGGAGTCCAAACGGAATGAAACCTTCGGCAGCATGATTTATTGGAAGAATATGATCCTGGAGACTTGGAGTTCACATCAGAAGATCCTCAAGGAGGCCAGGAGATAGGGGGCGCCCCTCCCCTCTACTGGGCGTGCCCCCCTTTCTCGTGGGCCCCTCGAGCACCTCCCGACCGACTTCTTTTGCCTATATAGTCCCACGTACCCTAAAAACATCCACGGAGAAGATAGATCGGGAGTTCCGCCGCCGCAAGCCTCTGTAGCCACCAAAAACCTCTCGGGAGCCCGTTCCGGCACCCTGCCGGAGGGGGAACCCATCACCTGTGGCCATCTTCATCATCCTGGCGCTATCCATGACGAGGAGGGAGTAGTTCACCCTCGGGGTTGAGGGTATGTACCAGTAGCTATGTGTTTCATCTCTCTCTCTCTCGTGTTCTCTCTATGGCACGATCTTGATGTATCACGAGCTTTGCTATTATAATTGGATCTTATGATGTTTCTCCCCCTCTACTCTCTTGTGATGAATTGAGTTTCCCTCTTGAAGTTATCTTATCGGATTGAGTCTTTATTTAAGAACACTTGATGTATGTCTTGCCGTGTTTATCTGTGGTGACAATGGGATATCACGTGCCACTTGATGTATGTTTTGGTTATCAACTTGCGGGTTCCGCCCATGAACCTATGCATAGGGGTTGGCACAAGTTTTCTTGACTCTCCGGTAGAAACTTTGGGGCACTCTTTGAAGTACTTTGTGTTGGTTGGATAGATGAATATGAGATTGTGTGACGCATATCGTATAATCATGCCCACGGATACTTGGGGTGACAATGGAGTATCTAGGTGACATTAGGGTTTTGGTTGATTTGTGTCTTAAGGTGTTATTCTAGTATGAACTATATGATGGATCGAGCGGAAAGAATAGCTCTATGTTATTTTACTACGAACTCTTGAATAGATCGATCAACAAGGATAACTTTGAGGTGGTTTCCTACCCTACCATAATCTCTTTGTTTGTTCTCCGCTATTAGTGTCTTTGGATTGACTCTTTGTTGCATGTTGAAGGATTGTTATATGATCTATCTATGTTATTATTGTTGAGAGAACTTGCACTAGTGAAAGTATGAACCCTATGCCTTGTTTCTTACCATTGCAATACCGTTTACACTTACTTTTATCATTAGTTACCTTGCTGTTTTTATATTTTCAGATTACAACAACCTATATCTACTATCCATATTGCACTTGCATCACCATCTCTTCGCCGAACTAGTGCACCTATACAATTTACCATTGTATTGGGTGTGTTGGGAACACAAGAGACTCTTTGTTATTTGGTTGCAGGGTTGCTTGAGAGAGACCATCTTCATCCTACGCCTCCCACGGATTGATAAACCTTAGGTCATCTACTTGAGGGAAATTTGCTACTGTCCTACACACCTGTGCACTTGCAGGCCCAACAACGTCTACAAGAAGAAGGTTGTGTAGTAGACATCACTGAATAGCTCACGGGCCGGCAGCAGCCCGAAATGGACCCCGGCCCATGACTGTGCGAATCAAATCATGGGCTTTTAACAGGCCAAAATTGTCTCGGTCCTTGTTTGGCCCAATTAGATATCGGCTGCGAGCAGGCCGGATGCAAACCGGGTCGTAGTTAGGCCCAACTATATGACGGGCTTTTAACAGGCCGACATTAATATAGGGCCGAAATGTTAAACGGCCCCTTAACAGGCCAAAACTAATATCAGGCCGAATTACTAAATGGGCCTTTAGCAAGTGGGCCCAAAAGCATAGCGTCCAGTTGACGGGTTGAATCTGATATGGGCCATAATTGAGCCCAAAGGCTCTTAAAGGGCCGGACCTGATCTAGGCCGTAATTTGGCCCAGAACGTGGTAGGATTTTAACGGGCTGGATTTCATATGGGCCATTATTAGGCCCGGAACGTGGCAGACCATTAATGGACCGGATCAAATATGGGCCGGCATTTGGCCCAAAACATGGCAGCCAGTTAATGGGCCGGCCTACTAGGGTCCTCAAAATCTTGTGGGCCTACAGCTGGGCCGGCCCATTAATGTCGGTGAAATCTCGTGGGCCTTTAGCTGGGCCGACCCATTATGATCCGCAAGAATGTTGTGGGCCTTTACCTGGGCCGGCCCATTATGGCACATAAAAATCTTGTGGGTCGGCCCATTATGGCCCGCAAAATCTTGTGGGCCTTTAGCTGGGCCAACCCATTATGGTCCGCAAAATCTCATGGGCCTTTAGCTGGGCCGGCCCATTATGGTCCATAAAATCTTGTGGGCCTTTAGTTGGGCCGGCCCATTTAAACTTGATGGGCCGGTCCACGTGTCAACATATCATAGGCGCGTCTCGCCCATTGGATGAGTGACACCTGTGCCAATGCGGACCTGGCACGTGTCTCCTCCAGCCAATGATGATTTTACACATGGAAAATCCCCATTGGTCGGGGCTATTAACGGGTTATCGGATCCAAAACCCGACCCGATAGCTTAATGGCGTTCCGTTACGGTGGATGCCACGTGTCGGTCACCCTTGATGAAAGCACTTCTGTGACGCGCGATTTATCGTCATGGAAGTGGACACTTCCGTGATGATAATTTTGGTAATGTCATGGAACACTTCTATGACAGCACAGGTATGACTATCTTGATTCTGTCATAAAATCGTCATGGATGTACATGCATGACAAAAAACGCGACCTACTATGACAAACACGTATCATCACGGAAGTGTATTTTTTGTAGTGGGGGCTAGAGTTATTTTGACTTCCCCACGAGGTGATAAATTATGTTGTGTTTTAAGGCTAATGTTTCCTTGTACTAACAATGCAGTTGAGTATGAAGCTTTGCTCCATGGGCTTTGTATGGCTAAGGAGATGAATTTAAGCCAGGTCAGATTGTCTGGGCGACTCAGACCTAGTGGCTCGGGAAGTTTTGGGCAAGTGGGACTCTAAAGACCCACTTATGGTGGCTTATCATCAGGCAGTTAACAATATTGCTGGTCACTTTAAGGGTTATCAGGTGGATCACATTGATCGACAGAAAAACAAGGCGGCTGATGCACTGTCCCGGCTTGAGTATTAACGTAAGCCGGTGCCCCCCAATGTGTTCCTCAATGTGTTACACAATCCTTCGCTCAAGTTACCTTCCGAGGAAGATCTTGCTATACCTGACCCGAAAGGACAGTTAGTGGCGGCTCTTCGTGCTACTCCTGACTGGACGCTGCCTTATTTGGCCTATATGACTCGTGGCGAGTTACCCGAGGATGAAACTTTGGCGCGACAGATCACGAGGTGAGCTAAGTCTATGACTACTATCAATGGTGAGTTACATAGATGCATTGTGACCGGCGCGTTCCAATGTTGTGTTTCTCCCGAGGAGGGCCGGTAGATCTTACAAGAGATACATGCAGGTGACTATGGTCATCATGCCGGGTTAAAATCTTTGGTGGCTAATGCCTTTCGTCATGGGTTTTTCTGGTTAACGGCTCATGCAGACGTAGAGGATATTGTTAGTAAGTGTGATGGGCGTCAGAAATTTGCAAGGCAAGCTCATGTGCCAGTTCAAGAGTTGCGGATGATTCCAATCACTTGGTTGTTTGCGCTCTGGGGGCTTGATACGGTCGAACCGTTTAAGAGACCTAAGGACAAGAATACCCACCTTTTGGTGGTGGTTGACAAGTTTGCCAAGTGGATTGAGGCAGAGCCAGTTAGCAATTGTGACGCAGCAACTGCAGTTCAATTTGTCAAAAAGTTGATCTTCCGCTATGGTTATCCTCATAGTATCATCACTGATAATGGTACAAATCTGTCTAAAGGTGCTATGAAAGAGTTTTGTCAAAGAGAGAACATCCGCCTTGATGTCTCCTCGGTGGATCATTCATGGTCTAATGGTCAAGCAGAATGTGCCGACCAAGAAATTTGAGAGGGATCAAACCCCGGCTTATGGTTCCTTTGGAAGGAACGCCAGGTTGTTGGGTTGAAGAGCTCCCTTCAGTTCTTTGGAGTATCAGGACCACCCCTAACAGGTCAACTGGCTACACGCCTTTCTTCATGGTTTAGGGGGCAGAGGCAGTTCTCCCAAGTGATATTCGTCATGACTCGCCCAGGGTGGCTGCTTACGTTGAAGCTAATAATGAGATGACACGTCAGAACGCACTTGATGCCTTGAATGAAGAACGAGATCTTGCAGCAGCCCAGTTAGCAATTTATCAGCAAGATTTGCATCACTATCATAGCCGTAGAATTAGAACCCGGATGTTCCAAGAGGGAGTCTTAGTGATCCGACTAATTCAAGATCAGACATGCATGCATAAGCTATCACCGCCTTGGGAAGGACCTTTTGTGGTCATCAAGAATCTTAACAATGGGTTGTATTATCTAATTGACATACGTGAGCGCAGGAATCACGTACTTCTGAGGAGGAGACCAACAGGTCGTGGAACATTGCTCATCTTCGGCCTTACTACACTTGAGTCATCGGCTCTCATCATTGTACATACCTTTGTCAATGTATATATGTTTTTATGATCAAAAAAAATAAAGTCGGCATCCCCATAATTCAGGGCCTCTATTGTTTCATCTCATATTTTCTGTGCATGAGTCTTTATTGGTTGATCATAAGGTCACTTGGGGGCTTCCAACTCACTGAGTTTAGCTTTCATACCCTCTTGACTAGCTTTGTACGCCATATTATGGGTTAAACCTGCATGTTTGCAACTTCCTACTCCACCAGGTGACCTGCCGTACTCTTGACAGACAATCTTTTATGACCTTGAACTTGTCAAGGTTAAAACGGCGGCTTATGTCACGTGAGAGTTGGCTTACAGAGAGCTAGGATAAATTCACATGTCTGCTTGTTGCTACTCCGCTATGTGGTCCATCGTACACTTAACAGTCAATCTTTTATGACCCTAAACTAGCTAATGTCGGTGTTCTGGGAACGGGGGTCCCCAGACTTGCCTGCCTGCGGCCTGCGGCATGGCTCAAGTGTAGGCCCAGTGCGGCCCATCTTCATCAACGCAAACTCAAGACCCTCGTGAGGGGCCAAGCCTCGCGGGGCGGACAACGCAAGGCCTCCTCAGGAGCGGCCTCGCCAGGCAGGCTCGCGAGGAGGCGGAGAGATCAAGGCGAGGGTACCTCGCGAGGTGCTCGTGATGCAAGCCGTGACGATCGAGACTAGGCGGGCGCCAGGCGGGCGCCGGCCTGCGCAGTGTCCTTGTTTCCTCTTTGGTGCAAAGGGGGGCAAGCACAGGCGCAGAGTACCGAGGCATCAGGCAAAGGTCTCCATATTGGTGCAACGAGACCAAGACCAGCAGAGCGGTAGGATGGAGGTCACCGTGGAGCCCAAGACGGCGTCATCGCTAGTGCCTTTGGCAGTCGAAGACCAACTTTAGTCAGGATAACTCGTACTAGATGTTCCCCTTCGAAATGGCCATTGTTGGCTCCCTTCCCGCTCAATATTCGGGAAGAGGACCAGGGCCTCTATATATAGAGATAACCACCATAGTAGGAGGGCTTCAAGTTCTCACCAAGCCAACGGGGACTGAATCTCTTCCTACGAGAACACCACACCAGCTCAAGAACACCTCTCGTGAGGCTGTTCTTCCTCTTGTACTGTTCATCATCAGCCCCTGAGGCAATCCACCACACCACACACTGGAGTAGGGTATTACACCACAACGGTGGCCCGAACCAGTATAAATCTTGTGTCCCTCGTGTTGTTCATCGTTTAGCTTAGATTCTCGCGAGGCGTTTGGACGTGGATTGGTAGGGGGAAGATCTTCGCGCGCACCCCAGAGTTCGAACCTTAAGGGTTTGCCCGAACCCCACATCCGACATTTGGCGCACCAGGTAGGGGGGCGCCGGAATCTCTCTTCCGCTGCTTCGCGTTCGATCGTCTGTCGTGTCCTTGGTTGACGCTCGCCGGGCTCACGCCGAGTGTCAGGCCCCTCTCGTTGCCCGCATCGCCCAGACGGCTCCCGTCGGTGGGTGTCCCCATCGTTCCCCGTCGCCTGCCGCCAACACCGCCACCGGCCCGGCGGGGAACGAGCAGCAGGCCTCGTTACTGCATCCCTCGGTGCGGCGGGAAGGCCGCACTGCCACCTCGTTGCTGACTCCAGCTGGTTCGTCGTTGCATGCTCGTCGCGCTCCCACGGACGCGCACGCCGCGTTGCTCCTAGCGCGTGGGCTTCTGTACTACCGTCCAGTTGACGACCTCTACGAGGAGTGGCTCGCTCGCATCACCGAGCTCGTCAGCGCCGCAGGAGGCTCCCCTATGATGTCCCTCTTGCTGCCTCGCCCTCCGTCCTACGCGGGTGATGCAGCTCAGGAGGTGCCTCCGCCACCTCCTCCCCAAGAAGGCGCCCTGGCTCCAAGGCGCGCGGCCCTTGGACAAGATCCATCGCGTCCAGCGCCCGCGCGACAAGAAAGGAGCTGCCAAGAAATCCCTCTTCCCCAAGAAGGTGCTCACGTGCTTCCTGCACTGGCACGCCATGACCGCATCCCTGCGCCAGCACGTCAAGACCCCGCGTTGCTCCTGGCAGCGGCGCGCAGGAATCCCCAGGAGCAAGCCCCGCGTCAGCAGAGAGCTCTGGTGGCCACCGCAGGCTGCCGCGCCTTCACCACCGAGCTGCGCAGTGTCGCCTGGTCAGGCAAGTTCAAGCCGGACCTGCCTCCTCGCTACAATGGCACTGCCGACCTTGCGGAGTTCCTGCAGCTCTACGAGCTGGGCATTGAAGCGGCCAACGGGGACGAAAAGGTCATGGCGAATTGGTTTCCCATGGCGCTCAAGGACGGTGCCTGCACCTGGCTCCTGAACCTGCCTCCTGGCACGATCTACCCCTGGGACGAGATGCGCACCCACTTTGTCGCCAACTTTTAGGGCACTCGCGACCGTCCACCGGCCACGGGTGACCTGTGCCACATCAAGCAGCAACCCGGAGAGACCTTGCAGAAGTACATCCAATGCTTCAACAGCGCTTGCCTCAAGATTCCCAAGGTGACCGAGGAGGCCATCATCTCGGCGTTCTCCAACGGTGTCCGCAACGTCAAGATGAAGGAGGAACTGGCGATCCACGAAGACCTGTGCACATCTCTGGAGCTGTTCAACCTGGCGACCAAGTGCGCAAGGGCTGAGGAGGGACGCCTCTCCCTTCTCGAGCTCCCGGCTGCAGATCCAGAAGAGAAGAAAGCCAAGGCCAAGGATGTGAAGCGCAAAGGAGCAGCTATGCTCGCAGCAGAGCCGGATACGAAGCGCGGCAGGGACCAGCCGCAGTCGTCTAATGGCAGCCGGTACTGCGTGTACCATGATCTCCATACCCACAACACCAACGAATGCCAAGAGCTCAGAGCCGTGCGAGAAGGCCGTGTCGGTCGACGCCCCGAGCGCAACGATCGGGGCTACGACCGAGGCGGAGGAAGAGGTGGAGGACGATGGGACGACCGTGGCCCTCGCCAAGGGTGGCGTGACCGGCCTCGCGAGGACCGCTGGCAGGACCAGCCTCATGAGGGGGCTTGGAGGGGTCAGCCTCGTGAGGATCACCCACAAGGCAACGCAGGCCTTCCTCCTCTGCCACCACCGCCAAGAAGGAATGACGACCATCATCAGGACGAGGGGGCAGGGGGCTTCCAGGAGCCGCGTGCTATCGCTTGCATCTTGGGCGGTGCCCAGGCCCCAACCTCTCAGCGCATCTTCAAGCAGTTTGCTCGCGAGGTGAATGTAGTCCTCCCCAAGCTCGAGGCCACGCGCCCTCTTAGGTGGTCCGCGTGCGCCATCATGTTCAGCTCAGCGGATCAGCTCAAGTGCGCGGCAACAGCCGGTGTCCTCCCAATGCTCTGTTCCCCAGTCATCAGCAATGTGCAAGTTACCAAGACCCTCATCGACGGCGGAGCAGGACTCAACGTCTTGTCCATCGAGACGTTCAACAATCTCCAAGTGCCATACGATCAGCTTCAACCGACCAAGCCTTTCTCAGGAGTCACTGATGGTTCCACTATCCCGATAGGGAAAGTCCACCTCCCTGTCACCATTGGGCAACACAAGAACTACTGTACCGAGCTCATTGACTTTGACGTTGCCCACATTCGCCTGCCATAAAATGCCATCCTCGGATATCCAGCCCTGGCCAAGTTCATGGCAGTGACTCACCATGGCTACAACGTCCTCAAGATGCCAGGAAGTGGCGGAGTCATCACGGTCCCCTGTGAAGAGAAGGATGCGGTGTGCTCTCTTGAGCGCGCCTTCCAAGCCGCGTCGATTGAGGACCCAGATAGCAAGAGTGGAAACCTCCCTGAAGCAGCTCCCAAGAAGAAGAAGACGTCACCCGG
The DNA here is from genome assembly GCF_002162155.2 of Triticum dicoccoides. Lineage (NCBI taxonomy): Eukaryota > Viridiplantae > Streptophyta > Magnoliopsida > Poales > Poaceae > Triticum > Triticum dicoccoides. The sequence continues at coordinate 334,769,441 of NC_041381.1, read as the reverse complement.
CTCAAGGCCTCAGGAGGCAGGCACCTCCGGTGGCACCGCGCCGGGATCTGCGCCCATCCAAGGGGCGCGCCCTCCGTCGCATAGGGAGGTGCGCCCGGCACCCTCCTCGGGCAAGGCTCGGGGGCTCTCTCCTGGAGGGCCACTGACTTTGCCAAGATCACGAGGGAGGCTCTCGGGCACCACTTGGAAGTGTGCTTCGCGGCATGTATCCCTCAGGAAGGCATAAGGCAAGGAGGGCCCAACCCTCAGGAGTTCATCGCCAAGGTCACTCAGGAGCTGCAGGAATCGAGAGTCATGCACGGCAACCGCCGCCTGCTCGGCGTAGCTCCCCATCCAGGCGAGGATGGCGGGGCTGCGCGTCTGCATTGACTACCCAGGGCTCAATCGAGTCGCGTCTCAGGAGCGCTTCTGGCCTTCGCGTGTGGGGTGTTGTGAGGGTCCACCTCACAGCTATGTTCGCATGCCTTTCGTCCTGCCGAACGCGGCTGCTGCTCACCAGCGTCTGATGAGGAGCATTCTGGAGGCTCAGGTGGCCAGGCACCGTGCATTCCTGGAGGAAATGGAGATGGGCCTCGCCAAGCCGCCCGGACCTCCGGAGCCTCCCGAGGCTCAGAGTCCCGAAAGCTCGTGAGGACTGGCTTCTTCACCACGTGTCGCCTCCAACAATCGCTCTACAATGGTATCGGGTGACACCTTTCAAGTTTCACTTCAGCTAGGAGAGCCCTCAGGGCCGCATCATTCCCAGGTCGCGTGGGTCTGTCCCCGCGGCAAGTATCCGTTTTGCTTATGTCCTTAGCTTACCTTGTTGGGGGCGCCCCTCGGGCTGCATCATCCCCAAGCCGCTCGGGCCTGACCCAGTGGTGTGTGCCTTTCCTGCATCTATCTAAGTTGGATTGCCTTTTCATGCTTAACCTGCCTGTGATAATCGCCTGCTCGATTGACACCTACCTTTGGAGCTGCTCGCTCTGGCACGGCGCTTGTTCATGGGTCCGTCCCTGCAACGTCGACAAATCTGAGTGGTCGAGCTCTGGCCGCGGCAGCCCCGCAAGGCGCTACCTCACCAGGCCCTCAGTGCCTCAATCACTCCCTCGGAGCAACCAATGGCTGGCTGGCAATCATAATGGCAGTCCTTGTTTTCCTCGTGTTGGTTTACAGGGTCCACCTAAGGAATACCGCGGGGGGCGTCGTGAGCTCTCTCCCTCTCTCTCCCATGCGATCCGCTCGCGCGTTAAAAGGGGGGCGCCTGAGCATCGCGACTTAGGGGCTCTTACTGTCTCTCCAGCCCTCACCCCCTGCCCTTGACCCATGGCATGGTGACCTGTTGATAACCCACAAGTATAGGGGATCGCAACAGTTTTCGAGGGTAGAGTATTCAACCCAAATTTGTTGATTCGACACAGGGGGAGCCAAAGAATATTCTCAAGTATTAGCAGCTGAGTTGTCAATTCAACCACACCTGGAAACTTAATATCTGCAGCAAAGTGTTTAGTAGCAAAGTAATATGATAGTGGTGGTAAAGGTAACAAAAGTAAAGACAGCAAAAGTAATGTTTTTGGTATTTTGTAGTGATTGTAATAGTAGCAACAAAAAAGTAAATAAGCAAGAACCAGTGTATGGAAAACTCGTAGGCACCGGATTAGCGATGGATAATTATGCCGGATGTGGTTCGTCATGTAACAGTCATAACATAGGGTGACACAGAACTAGCTCCAGTTCATCAATGTGATGTACGCATGTATTCCGTATATAGTCATACGTGCTTATGGAAAAGAACTTGCATGACATCTTTTGTCCTACCCTCCCGTGGCAGCGGGGTCCTATTGGAAACTAAGGGATATTAAGACCTCCTTTTAATAGAGAACCGAAACAAAGCATTAGCACATAGTGAATACATGAACTCCTCAAACTATGGTCATCATCGGGAGTGGTCCCGATTATTGTCACTTCGGGGTTGCCGGATCATAACACATAGTAGGTGACTATAGACTTGCAAGATAGGATCAAAAACACACATATATTCATGAAAACATAATAGGTTCAGATCTGAAATCATGGCACTCGGGCCCTAGTGACAAGCATTAAGCATAGCAAAGTCATAGCAACATCAATCGCAGAACATAATGGATACTAGGGATCAAACCCTAACAAAACTAACTCGATTACATGATAAATCTCATCCAACCCATCATCGTCCAGCAAGCCTACGATGCAATTACTCGCACACGGCGGTGAGCATCATGAAATTGGTGATGGAGGATGGTTGATGATGACGATGGCGACGAATCCCCCTCTCCGGAGCCCCGAACGGACTCCAGATTAGCCCTCCCGAAAGAGATTAGGGCTTGGCGGGGGCTCCGTATCGTAAAACGCGATGATTTCTTCTCTCTGTTTTTTTCTCCCCGAAAGCCAATATATGGAGTTGGAGTTGGTGTCGGAGGGCCACCAGGGGGCCCACGTGGTAGGGGGCGCGCCCCCCACCCTCGTGGACAGGGTGTGGGCCCCCTGGCCTTCATCTTTGGTGACATTTTTCTTCATTTTTTCTAAGGTGTTCCCTAGAGTTTCAGGTCATTCCAAGAATTTTTATTTTCTGCACAAAAAACAACACCATGGCAATTCTGCTGAAAACAGCGTCAGTCCGGGTTAGTTCCATTCAAATCATACAAGTTAGAGTCCAAAACAAGGGCAAAAGTGTTTGGAAAAGTAGATACGATGGAGACGTATCAACTCCCCCAAGCTTAAACCCTTGCTTGTCCTCAAGCAATTCAGTTGACAAACTGAAAGAGAAAAAGAAAAACTTTTACAAACTCTGTTTGCTCTTGTTGTTGTAAACATGAAAAGCCAGCATTCAAGTTTCAGCAATTATTATGAACTAACCATACTCACAATAACACGTAGGTCTCATAATTACTCATATCAATAGCATAATCAGCTAGCAAGCCATAATAATAAAACTCGGATGACAACACTTTCTCAAAATAATCATAACATGATATAACAAAATGGTATCTCGCTAGCCCTTTCTGAGACTGCAAAACATAAATGCAGAGCACCTTTAAAGATCAAGGACTGACTAAACATTGTAATTCATGGTAGAAGAGATCCAGTCAAGTCATACCCAATACAAACCAATAATAATGAATGCAGACAATAGTGTGCTCTCCAGCGGGTGCTTTTTAATAAGAAGGGTGATGACTCAACATAAAAGTAAACTAGATCATTGATAGCGCGCGTTGCGGCGCCCATCCATTTTCACACTGTTATGTTAGGGATTGATACAAATATAAGGATCCAAATACTGGCTTATTAAATTAAGTTAATAAAGCAATTCATTTCACATCGTGTCCTTACAATGCAAAAATTGCAAAAATTGTACTGCTAAGTAGAGAACCTCCCGTTGATTTGAAGATAGAATAGACCACTAAATCCAAGAAAAAATATTTATCAATATGATTATTTACTCCATTAACAAACATGAATGCATTACTGGTGAAACAATATGCAGTGGGTCAGAAATTAAATGCATGCCTCACTCAGAAATTTCTCAGGCCCTAGATCATACCTTGGCAACTTTCTCTCACACGTGAGTCATTTTCCACCGGCACATGGTATAGAAGGAGGAATTTGATTAGTGGGAATTTCATATGTGTTGACTCGGTGTATATGCATGCATGTATATCTGCCTATATTGATAAAGTACAATATCTTTTCACATGCTAATGGTGGAGTCAAATTAGCTACTTGTGCAAAGAAATGCAGATTAGTGGTTATGGTGAGGATTGATGCATGTGCATAAATGATACACTTTCGGCAACAGATCTCTGTTATCAGTATATTAATTATACTTAAAACCAAACCTATTTACCTTTGGCGACTCCAAGTTTGAAGGTTTATGTAGCTCTATTGGTGGGTGGTTTCTTAGCATATCTATTCTCAGTATATGATGATAGCTCTATTGGTGGGTGGTTTCTTAGCATCTCAACAAACATGGGAGTAAAACGTGCTCTTCTTGTGTCGAAATCGAGATCATTGTATTGGCTTGTAATCCTGACACCAAAACTGCAAAGCCATGACAAATCATGAGTTGGACCCTCAAAACACCAATGCGGAACTTTCACATTATTTCCAAGTTATCGTTGTATATTAACAACATTTAGAACAAAACATGTTATTATATTCTAATTAGTGAAACTTATACCGTTGTGTCCTTCATATATACTCAGATGCTGGCAGAAGATATGGGTTTATAATACTATGAAATTTGAACCATCATCAGTATTCTTGTTGCCAATATTAATATTAACTGATATTATGCTTAAGAAATAAATAGAACAAAGGGGAGACATGTCACATGACTAATCTTTTGGACATACCTGGAAAACGCTGACTGTTAGAGAAAAGAAAACATAGCACATCCATTCTAGATGTCCCTGAAGAACAAACCAATAAATGAGATGAATCAGTAATAGTGATTATACATTTTTCTGCGAGCAATATCTGAGAACATTCAAAAGGCACTCAAAACATTAAATGTATCTTCTGTGCATAAATAATAAACAATTCATGATAAGCAACGCATGTGAATAAGTAAAGGAGTAAGTAAAAAAGTAACCTGAATGTGAGGGCCTGCAAAGGAGTGGACCAGTGAGAATCTTAAGGAGAGGAGCAAATTACAGATAATTTAGCGTGAACAAAAATGAGTTTACAACACAGAGATAAAAGAACTCACATGAAAAAAATAGGGAGCTAAGCCCATCTACCAAAACACAAGTAGATATAGATACTAAAATTCAAAGCCTTCACCTTACTGTCAAATTTATAGGAGAAGATTACTGGAAAAGATGAATCAATTTATTCCTCTATTGATAGTAGTAAGTAGTGCCATTCCATAATACCTGAGAAGAATACCAAAACATATCCTCTTATATATTATAATCTCTTCATCTCTTGAACGAAAAATATCATCCTCCTACATAACTCAAGATATATGGAGCGGTCCACTGTACTAATTAATATGTTTCCTGTAAAGAGTACACATATCTGATTGTAGAAATCATAGGCAACATAACACTGATATATTCTCTAACATAGATCTTATCCACATTGAACAAAAAGTAGACTGCATGGGACAAAACAGTAGAAAAAATGCAAAGCTCAAACATAGGCAGCCATGCCAACGAACCTAGATTAACATGGATAGGAATTTTGAGTAAAAGGGGCTGTGACTTCCAGATTGTAGTCAAATAACTCTTAGGTATGTGGAAAGTAAAATCTGACCATTAGAGTATCCAAGATAAAGATAAGAAGTGATCTGTACTAGCGGTAGCCATGGGTAATTAGGCTCAGACCTTTTTCCCTTGCCGAGACGCCGCCAATGGAGCCCATAGGTCGACCATCCCGGCCCCGTCAAAGTTCCTCCTTAGTGCACCGGTCTGAGAGGGGTTCCCTTCGCCGCCACCGGTCTGAGTGCAGCCTCTCCCTGATGTACCTTCAGGAGGCGAACTCGTGCATGGAAAGGGATCCCCTCTGTATAGTGAGATCAGGACGAGCCGGTAGGGGCGACAGGCGATCATCGACCGCGAGAGATCAGGGAAGGGTCGCTGCCCTTTCCATGTCCATATCCTTTGATTGCCATTAATGGCCTTAATCGGCGGCGAGGATTCCAATCGACAGCCAACGGTTCGCTAGCCCCGCCACCAATAGCGTCGCACGGCAAGGTGACCCTCTCGTTCCCGTCCGTCGGGACCACACCAAAACCTCCGCCTGGCGAGGTGCCCGTCCACTACGCCGTACCCGTAGGCAACGCATTGGCCCACACACCCGCTTACACGTTAGCCCGTTAAGCCCAATTAAACAGCAGTTGCCCAATATTGTTACCGGAGCAGCGGCCCATGACGTGGGGAGTGGTTCATGCGCAATATTGGTCATCCAACGGCTAGAAATGCTCATTTCCGTGTATCCAACGGCTGAAAAAGCAAGCGGCCTGAGAGGGCTGCAATAGTGCGCAGTTGTAATATATTTAAATGGACAGGCCCTTCGCAGAGGGAAGCAGGGATTTGTAGAGGTGCCAGAGCTCGGTTTTGAAATAGCGATAAATTATATTTTGAGCGGCATACTCTCATTGTCAACATAACAACTAAAAGACGATGATATCTTCCATGCTAAACAGATTATAGGCGGTTCCCAAACAGAATGGTAAGGTTTATACTCCCCTTCCTCCACAAGCATCAATCCATGGCTTGCTCGAAACAACAAGTGCTCCAACATTCAACGGGTCCCAAGGGGAGTTTTGTTTGCAGTTATTTTGATTTAGTTTGCATAAAGCATGGGACTGGGCATCCCGGATACCAGCCATTTTCTCGTGAATGAGGAGCGGAGTCCACTCCTCTTGAGAATAACCCGCCTAACACGGAAGATAAGGGCAGCTCTAGTTGACATACGAGCTATTCGAGCATGCAAAACAGAATGTTTATTTGAAGGTTTAGAGTTTGGCACATACAAATTTACTTGGAACGGCAGGTAAATACCGCATATAGGTAGGTATAGTGGACTCATATGGAATAACTTTGGGGTTTAAGGAGTTTGGATGCACAAGCAGTATTCCCGCTTAGTACAGGTGAAGGCTAGCAAAAGACTGGGAAGCGACCAACTGAGAGAGCGACAACAGTCGTAAACATGCATTAAAACTAATTTACACCGAATACAAGCATGAGTAGGATATAATCCACCATGAACATAAATATCATGAAGACTATGTTGATTTGATTCAACTACATGCGTGAACATGTGCCAAGTCGAGTCACTTAATACATTTAAAGGAGGATACCATCCCATCATAGCACATCATAATCATTCTAATAGCATGTTGGCACGCAAGGTAAACCATTATAACTCATAGCTAATCAAGCATGGCACAAGCAACTATAATCTCTAAATGTCATTGCAAATATGTTTACTTCATAATAGCTGAATCAGGAACGATGAATCATCATATTTACAAAACAAGAGAGGTCGAGTTCATACCAACTTTTCTCTTCCCAATAAGTCCATCATATATCATCATCATTGCCTTTCACTTGCACGACCGAACGGTGTGTATAATAATAAGAGTGCACGTGCATTGGACTAAGCTGGAATTTGCAAGCATTCAACTCAAGAGAGAAGACAAGTAATATGGGCTCTAGGTTAAATAAACTATCATGCATATAAGAGCCACTAAGCATTTTCAATATGGTCTTCTCGACCCCCAAAGAAAAGAAAAGAAATAAAAACTATTTACACGGGAAAGCTCCCAACAAGTAAAAGAAGAACGGGAAATATTTTTGGGTTTTATTTTTAATTCTACTACAAGCAAAGGAAGTAGACTAACTAATTTTTTTTGTTTTTCTTAAAGTTTATCAAACACTCAAGAAGAAAGCAAGAAAAGGAAAATAAACTAACATGGATATTACAGTTAAAGAGTATGAGCACCGACATCTAGCAATGATGTAGCGGCCCGACCCGAATGGATCAAGTCTCTGTGCTTAAGTGTCATCCCTGGATCGGTATGCTGACACACACAGTACTCGAGGATTTATAACAGAGGTAAATCACATGTATAAAGTAGCGTAAATACTATTACCTCAATCCAAATAGCGGAAGTAACAAGGTTGTGGATTCCCATCAACACCAACGGCAAAGTTGAGTATAGGAAATCGTAACCCTAACGTATCACTTACTCGTTGTAAGATCCTGCAACATGAGAAGTTGCAGCCACAGAGGGTCAGTACATTGAATGTACTGGCAAATTCACACCATAGAGCAATGATGAATAAAGTCTATCACTACATGCATATATGGCTGGTGGAGGCTCTATGGTTATAATGTTTTTGCGAAAAGCCAATTTTTCCCTACTGCAAAGGAATAAATTTATTTAACTATCATAGTGGTTGTTAAACATTGAGAATGGTTGATAGCATTCTCAATCCCAATTAAAAGTACTCATTAAACCCAACAATATTAATTAAAGTAACATGATGAGATTCACATGATATCCAAGTTCTAGATACTCAAGATGTCCATAACCGGGGATACGGCTAATCAAGATTAGTTTATACACTCTGCAGAGGTTTGCGCACTTTTCCCCACATGACTCGATCTCCTCCATTTGGTTTCTCGCACTACATGGTGTTTGAGAAATGGATGACCGAGACATAGTCTTTCAGAAGCGCTTGCACCTTACGTAAGGGGTAGATCGTACCAACCTACATCCCCTACATCTGCTAGTCCACCCCGTAAGAGTTCGCACGACTTAGTCAACTATTCTAGAGCCCATAATAGCATGTGGCTGCACACGGAAGTTTCTAGCATGAATAATCTTATGATCCCTTTGAGCCTGGGTGGCGGTCCGAAGAAAAACAGGCAAGTCCTGGAAACCCAGGTGCCTAGACAGGCAAGTCCTGGAGTAACCAGGTGCCTCAATCCACCCAGATGTGTGTTTAAGTTGCCACCTTAAATAAACCATTAATTAACAATCTCACATCTGTCATGGAAATTCACTCACCCAATCCACGTCTACGAGCATAGCATGGCATAATAAGCAAACATAGAAGTAACTCCCAAGGGTTTGAAAATAAAACAGGTAATAGGTACTACCTCAATCTACTTCCCATCCCACAATTTAATTAGATCCTAATCATGCAATTGTTTGGAGGATTGAACTAATGCAATAAAACTGGGTAATAAGGAAGTATGATCAAAGTGTGAACTTGCCTGCAATGTTGATGGAGATGATTCGCACTCAAAACTCCTGATAGTTCTACTCGTCACACTCCGGTCAATCTATCGTGAGCAAACAATAGTAACCACACATAAGCAATCACTCAAAAGATCAGAAAGAACGAAGAGTACGATTCAGTAAACATCAAAACCAAACAAATAACTCTTGCAGCATAAAACAATTTCTAACAGTACCAAAATTATGTGAATTTGGCCTTATCAGAAAGTTTAGTTCAAGAGCTTCGATTTGCAAAAAGAATCAACTCAAACGGAGTTATAAAACTCAAGTTATGATCAAACGAAGTTCAATTTCAAATCTGATCTAATTCAAATTTTTAAACTTTCAAAAACATGTTTGAGTTGTTTTACTGGATAGAGGGGATCATAACGAAGAAGTGGCCGTTGGTTTCGTTGGATTTGGATAAACGAGTAAAAAGATGTGGGCGTTTGAAAACCAGGGGCTAATCTGTAAATAATTATATTCATGGATAGGTCCTTGTCGTAAAAACAAACAGAAAAAGGAAAAACTAAAAAGTGAACGTTCGCTTCTGATCGGTAACGAACGAAAACTGCTCACTGAAACTAACTAAACGGAAAGCGTTCGCTAAATAACAGAAATGAAACGGTTTATATAAGAAAAACCGATCTAGGGGATAAACCGACTAAATAAAATAAAAATCGGGCGATTTTATCGGCTTCACCGGCTCGGGCGAAATAAACCAGCAGCAGACGGATCCGGCCGGCGACGAACTCCGGCGCGGCGCTGGGACGGTGGCGGCGTCCGGCGAGTGCGGGCGACGACGAGGTGGCGCGGTGGCAAGGCGCGGCGACGGCGTCGTCTTGGTGGCGCGGTGGAGCAAGGCGGCAGCGGCGGATCTCGCAGACGGCGGCGGCAGGCGAGACGCGGCGGCGCGGCGAGATGCCGGAGAGGCGGCGGCGCGATCAGAGAGAGAAGGGCCCGGGGCGGCACCCTTTATAGGAGGGGAGGGGAGGCGCTGGCGTGGGGAAGGGGGCGGCCGGAGGCGGGCGGCGCTCGGACTCCGGCGAGTCCGGGTCGCGCACGGGAGGAGGAGGCGGCGGCGCTGACGGGCCGGCTGGGCCTTCGGCCCAGTTCGGTCCGGAGAGGGAGTTTTTTTCTTTTTATTTTTTTAAACAAAATTTCAGAGAACTAAATAATAAAAAACAAAATAACTAAAAACATTATATAGGCATATAATATATCAAAATTTTCAGAAAAAGATTTCCTACGAGATGAACATTTTTTAAAGTCAAATAAAATACACACAAATTCAAATAAAGCAAAGAGTGCTTCTGCCCTAATAAAATCCAACGAAAATCATTTTAAAAATACCAAAATTAATTCAAATTTATTTCTCTCCATTTTCTATTGTAGGGAATCATGTTACCCTATTTTCCATGTATTTTTTTGGAGAAAAATAATTTGAATAAAACCCAAATAACTCCAAATTGAAACTAAATTCAAAAGAACTTTGAATTTAATTCTTTTAAACTCCCAACTCATATTTCATATGTTTTGAAGAAGTCATTTTATCTTCTATCATGAAAATCATTGAGTTGCTTGAAGTTTATGAATTGGGAGTATTTCCAAATGAAATTCAAATATTTTCAAATACCCTTTCATTTAATTAAATGGAAGAAGTCATATCATCTTCGCTCAAGGGTTTTGTATTTGAAAAGAATTTGAATTCATGAAGATCAGAAAAGAAAATGAAAGTTTGGGAAAGTCCTTTTATTCCCTCTCATTTAACTTTCAAAAGTTTCGAATCACTCAATTTCACACAAGCAATCAAACAACCAATCATATTATAACATTCCAAAATTTAGAATTTTGGGATGTTACAAACCTACCACCCTTAAAATGAATCTCGTCCTCGAGATTCGGAGAGGCTAGCAAGAAATAGGTTAGGGTTTGGGGGTCTTCAGAATCCATCGATCGTCTCCGTGGTCTCGGGTGCTACCACCCTTAGAAGCATGGTTACGGCTCCATTAAGACTCATATACTCCATCATTATTGTTGACAGGGTCAGTCTTCTCAGATTCTCGGGAAAATTCCTTCTCTGGGCTCTTCTGGTAGTGGCATAACTTTTCCTCAATACTTCTGTCCTTTCATCTTGGTAAGGTTATTCCATGACTGGGTCTTCATAGCTGATAGGTCAGGCGCCAATACTAAACAAATATCGATATCTCATGGTGGTCAATAATTTATGGTTTCTCCTGCAGAAAACGGGTCTGGGTTGAACCTCACCGTATGTCCTACGATTGGCAACAACTGCCGTGTACAAGGGAAAATACTTATACCATTCTAAGGTTCAAACAAGGTTTAACATCGTCGCCTCTCTACTATAGGTAAGTCACTTAGATTTACCATCCCGTATAGCAAGGCGAATAATAAGAGTAAGTCGGTATGGTGATCAATCCATCCCGCACCCAAATCATTACCTTATACATGGTTTAGCGAATCTCGCATTCTAACACTCGGTCATCCTCACAAGCATTGCAGAATTTCTCTTGTCGATGAACCAAGTTCGGATAAATCCATTGATTCTGCAAGCCAAACAAACATCTATCGTTCCTTAACAACTCTCAGGTTTTGCGTTGCTCCTATAAAATCATCGGTGGGTAAAGGCATATCCTCTTCCAAGGGTTTTCCTTCAGCAAGAGTGTGCTTGCTTCTTGGCAGGTCCTGGGGCCTGTGGGTTATGGCCCATCTCATCACTTGTAAACCTTGAACTCATTATCATGGGTAACTGATCGTTATTCCAACATTCAACTTCCATCTTCCTAGCATACTCAAAATCCATCCGATTGTAATGTCTTCCTTCCTTCTATTGGCACCAAACTAGGACATGATTTCTCAGACTCATCATGGAATTTCCATTGATCCATATTTCCGACATCATACCTCCTTTATATCCAATAGTAATTCATCTCTTCATCCTCGTGGGATGTCCCACATACCGAGATAAAAACTTATACTTATGAAGTCCATACTCCACTTCGTGGAACATCATTATCCTTTCCAGGGTCAAGCGTCCTTACAGGGGAATATTGGCCATCTCTGCATGGCACTTCTTCAACTGGGAAACGTGAAACACATCATGAACTTCTGATAGTCCTTCGGGTGACTCCAACTTGTTGGCCACTTCTCCCATACGCTCCAAAACTCGGTATGGTCCTACAAATCTCGGGGCTAACTTTCCCTTAACTCCAGATCGTTTAACTCCTCGCAGAGAGGACACACGAAGACATGCTCTATCTCCAATTTCATAGACTTCCTCCTTGCCTTTTTTTTGGGTCTGCATAACTCTTCTGCCAGGACTGAGCTACCTTCAGTCTATCTCGAAGCAACTTAACATTCTCTTCTGACTCCTTGATCACATTTGGTCCAAACAACTGACAGTCTCCAACTTCATCCCAAATCAACGGTGTCTGGCTCCTTCTCCCATACAAAGCTTCAAAAGGGGCCATCTTCAAACTGACTTGGTAGCTGTTGTTGTATGAGAATTCCGCGTAAGGTAGATTATCATCCCTACTAGATCCATAATTTAGCACACACGCTCTCAACATGTCCTCCAGAATCTGATTGACTCTCTCGGTCTATCCACATGTCTACGGATGAAAGGCTGTATTGAACCCTAGCCTAGTACCCAAAGTGTGGTGCAGATGATTCCAAAACTTTGAGGTAAACTGTGTTCCTCTATCTGATACGATGGTCCTCGGAACTCCATGCAGACATACGATCCTGGTCAAATATATCTTGGCCAACTTCACACTTGTATAGGTGGTTTTCACTAGGATAAAGTGAGCCACTTTGGTCAAGCGAATCAACTACTACCCAGATAGAATCATATCCCATTCGGGTTCTGTGAAATCCGATAATGAAATCCATGCCAAGCTTATCCCCACTTCCATTCGGGTATCGGCATAGGCTGTAGTAATCCTGTTGGCTTCTGATGCTCTGCTTTCACTCTCTCTGGCATACATCACCTACGACTACATACTCCGCAATATCCTTCTTCATACCAGTCCACTAGAAACACTCCTTCAAATCCAAATACATCATGGTGTTTCCAGGGCGAATCGAGTATGGTGAGTCATGAGCCTCTTGAAGTATTTACTTCCTGATCTTTTGCATTATTGGGAACATATACACGGTCCTCGAACCATAAGATGTCGTGCTCATCCTTACGAAAACCTTTGGCTTTTCCTTTGCTCATCCTCTCTTTTACCTCAGCAATCTCGTTTTCATCCTTCTGAGCTTCATTGATCCTTCCCAATAATGTAGACTGAACTTCCATTGCTGCAACAAAACCTTTGGGAACAATCTCCAACCGAAGTTCCCTGAGATCCTCGGCTAACTCCTTTGGTAGTCCCCCACTTATGAGGGTATTCATCCTGGTGTTCTTTATGGTTGTGTCCTATTTCTCCACAAAGCATGTAGGCACAAGGTTTCTTCATATCACTTCCATAAGGCTTCAACTTCTGGGACACAAGACGAGACTTTGGCAAAGTCAACTTAAATTCTTCCCAAGTGGTTACTCTTTGCCATCCATTGATGGTTTGGTACATCCTCCACCAAGTACCAGCAAGTCTTTACAAAGCACCGAAGAGCATGCTGGGTCATATCCTTTCCGACTACAGGGTTATTCTTCATGTGATCCTCCATGTTCTGAATCCATTGGTCCATCTCCAATTAACTCATCGGTCCAGAAAATACAAGCTCATCTCCATTCATCCACTATTGGGTCCATGGGTTTGGGGTGGGATAATAGAGGTCGAGAGGGATGCACACAATACAAACAAAAGTTTTGAAAAGGCAGATTTTATTTGTGGCTGTCGGAAAAACAACAAACAACTGACAGCTCACAATCGTCGCATCTAACATAAGTATAAAACAGGGGTTTGGTCTTCTAGTGGTCTATAGATCTCAACGTCATCGAACTCTTCGAGTCTTGGTCATGTCTCCGATGGCTCCTTCTGATCATGCTTGTCCTTCTCAAGTTCTTTTGCCACATCATCTGTGTTGACGCGAAGTCTCTCATGACGTCCTTTAACATTTTTGGAGTTGCGTTCCAAACTTCCGGGTTTCAACCTCCTTGACATGAATCATGTCCTTCTATCCTTCAGTTCCTGACAAATATCCGGTATCTCGAGGTTTAGCTCCTCCAGCTTGGCTACTTTTAGCTTCTGGTTCCTGAGTTCTTCACGAATTGCCTCCTTGTCAAATATGACTTCCTAAAGTCCATCTTAAAATCCTTGATGTAATACTCCAGATCCTGGCGATACACCAGCTAAGGTTAAGACTTCACCTTGCTGATAGGTGCTCCATCAGCCTTCTACCATCCAATCCTTCCATGCATATGCATGCTTAACTACGCACGATGACACAAAACTTTGAGTTCTAGTGCTCCATGTTCCGGTCTTTCTCTGTTACACCTTGATCTCGGGTATTGATAGCTTCCATAGTTTTCCAAGTTCCATAAGTGTAGCCTTCCTTGGTCATACCAAATCTGGAAATTCTTCATATTCTTCTACTCTTCGGAGTCTTCACCGTTGTGGTTTCCGTCATTGTAATGCACGGTAAAAAATTTCTTTATTCCAAAGTGGTCTTAGTTGTCCGATATCTGGTCCTTCTTGGAGTGGTCTCATCAGTCGAATCTTCGAGTGGCCAAAAGGGGAAAGGGGTATGGTCTCATTAAAAGGGAATATTTGAATAAGCTCAGAAGAGAAGAGAGGTAAAAGATTCTTTTGAAAAGAAGGTAGTAGAGAAAAAATCTTTCCTATTGGCTTGCCAGTTTCTAGGGTCACGACCTACAGTCAACATGTGCTCTGATACCATCTTGTAGCGACCCGACCCGAATGGATCAAGTCTCTGTGCTTAAGTGTCATCCCTGGATCGGTATGCTGACACACACAGTACTCGAGGATTTATAACAGAGGTAAATCACATGTATAAAGTCGCGTAAATACTATTACCTCAATCCAAATAGCGGAAGTAACAAGGTTGTGGATTCCCATCAACACCAACGGCAAAGTTGAGTATAGCAAATCATAACCCTAACGTATCACTTACTCGTCGTAAGATCCTGCAACATGAGACGTTGCAGCCATAGAGGGTTAGTACATTGAATGTACTGGCAAATTCACACCATAGAGCAATGATGAATAAAGTCTATCACTACATGCATATATGGCTGGTGGAGGCTTATGGTTATAATGTTTTTGCGAAAAGCCAATTTTTCTCTACTGCAAAGGAATAAATTTATTTAACTATCATGGTGGTTGTTAAACATTGAGAATGGTTGACAGCATTCTCAATCCCAATTAAAAGTACTCATTAAACCCAACAATATTAATTAAAGTAACATGATGAGATTCACATGATATCCAAGTTCTAGATACTCAAGATGTCCATAACCGGGGACACGGCTAATCATGATTAGTTTATACACTCTGCAGAGGTTTGTGCACTTTTCCCCACATGACTCGATCTCCTCCGTTTGGTTTCTCGCACTACATGGTGTTTGAGAAACGGATAACCGAGACATAGTCTTTCAGAAGCGCTTGCACCTTATGTAAGGGGTAGACCGTACCAACCTACATCCCCTACATCTGCTAGTCCACCCCGTAAGAGTTTGCACGACTTAGTCAACTATGCTAGAGCCCATAATAGCATGTGGCTGCACACGGAAGTTTCTAGCATGAATAATCTTATGATCCCTTTGAGCCTGGGTGGCGGTCCGAAGAAAAATAGGCAAGTCCTGGAAACCCAAGTGCCTAGATAGGCAAGTCCTGGAGTAACCAGGTGCCTCAATCCACCCAGATGTGTGTTTAAGTTGCCACCTTAAATAAACCATTAATTAACAATCTCACATCTGTCATGGAAATTCACTCACCCAATCCACGTCTGCGAGCATAGCATGGCATAATAAGCAAACGTAGAAGTTACTCCCAAGGGTTTGAAAATAAAACAGGTAATAGGTACTACCTCAATCTACTTCCCATCCCACAATTTAATTAGATCCTAATCATGCAATTGTTTGGAGGATTGAACTAATGCAATAAAACTGGGTAATAAGGAAGTATGATCAAAGTGTGAACTTGCCTGCAATGTTGATGAAGATGATTCGCACTCAAAACTCCTGATAGTTCTACTCGTCACACTCCGGTCAATCTACCGTGAGCAAACAATAGTAACCACACATAAGCAATCACTCAAAAGATCGGAAAGAACGAAGAGTACGATACGGTAAACATCAAAACCAAACAAATAACTCTTGCAGCATAAAACAATTTCTAACAGTACCAAAATTATGTGAATTTGGCCTTATCAGAATGTTTAGTTCAAGAGCTTCGATTTGCAAAAAGAATCAACTCAAACGGAGTTATAAAACTCAAGTTATGATCAAACGAAGTTCAATTTCAAATCTGATCTAATTCAAATTTTAAACTTTCAAAAACATGTTAGAGTTGTTTTACTGGATAGAGCGGATCATAACGAAGAAGTGGCCATTAAATTCATTGGATTTGGATAAACGAGCAAAAAGATGTGGGCGTTTGAAAACCAGGGGCTAATCTGTAAATAATTATATTCACGGATAGGTCCCTGTCATAAAAACAAACAGAAAAAAGGAAAAACTAAAAAGTGAACGTTCGTTTCCGATCGGTAACGAACGAAAACTGCTCACTGAAACTAACTAAATGGAAAGCGTTCGCTAAATAACAGAAATGAAACGGTTTATATAAGAAAAACCGATCTAGGGGATAAACCTACTAAATAAAAAAAATCGGGCGGTTTTATCGGCTTTACCGGCTCGGGTGAAATAAACCAGCGGCGGACGGATCCGGCCGGTGACGAACTCCGGCGCGGCGTTGGGACGGTGGCGGCGTCCGGCGAGTGCGGGCGACGACGAGGTGGCGCGGTGGCGAGGCGCGGCAACGGCGTCGTCTCGGTGGCGCGGTGGAGCAAGGCGGCAGCGGCGGATCTCGCCGACAGCGGCGGCAGGCGAGACGCGGCGGCGAGGCGAGATGCCGGAGAGGCGGCGGCGCGATCAGAGAGAGAAGGGCCCGGAGCGGCGCCCTTTATAGGAGGGGGGGAGGTGCTGGCGTGGGGAAGGGGGCGGGCGGAGGCGGGCGGCGCTCGGACTCCGGCGAGTCCGGGTCGGCACGGGAGGAGGAGGCGGTGGCGCTGACGGGCCGGCTGGGCCTTCGGCCCAGTTCGGTCCGGAGAGGGAGTTTTTTTCTTTTTCTTTTTTTTAAACAAAATTTTAGAGAATTAAATAATAAAAAACAAAATAACTAAAAACATTATATAGGCATATAATATATCAAAATTTTCAGAAAAAGATTTCCTACGAGATGAACATTTTTCTAAAGTCAAATAAAATACACACAAATTCAAATAAAGCAAAGAGTGCTTCTGCCCTAATAAAATCCAATGAAAATCATTTTAAAAATACCAAAATTAATTCAAATTTATTTCTCTCCATTTTCTATTGTAGGGAATCATGTTACCCTATTTTCCATGTATTTTATTTTTGGAGAAAAATAATTTGAATAAAACCCAAATAACTCCAAATTGAAACTAAATTCAAAAGAACTTTGAATTTAATTCTTTTAAACTCCCAACTCATATTTCATATGTTTTGAAGAAGTCATTTTATCTTCTCTCATGAAAATCATTGAGTTGCTTGAAGTTTATGAATTGGGAATATTTCCAAATGAAATTCAAATATTTTCAAATACCCTTTCATTTAATTAAATGGAAGAAGTCATATCATCTTCGCTCAAGGGTTTTGTATTTGAAAAGAATTTGAATTCATGAAGATCAGAAAAGAAAATGAAAGTTTGGGAAAGTCCTTTTATTCCCTCTCATTTAACTTTCAAAAGTTTTGAATCACTCAATTTCACACAAGCAATCAAACAATCAATCAAAATTGTCTATTTATTATAACATTCCAAAATTTAGAATTTTGGGATGTTACAAATGAGTGTGTGTGTGAACATGAATGTAATGTCGATGGGAAATACGTACTCCCCCAAGCTTAGGCTTTTGGCCTAAGTTGGTCTATTGCCAGGGATGGCCTGGCGGATACCCGTAGGTGAAGCTGGGTCGTAGTGTGACGAAGAAGACTCTGACTGCCACTGGCTGGCAGCCTCCTCTGGATCCCAAGAATAAACAGATAGTCGTGGAGGCTCATCTTGTGGCTCCGGCTCTGGGGCTGGTGCAGGGTTCCGATAGGCTTGAAAGCCGACCACGGAACGATGTGGGGTTCTGCAAACAAGTTAAACAAAGAAGGAGCAGGCAAAGTAACAGTCTCAGGGTGATGTTTATCAAAGTATAATTTATATCTGAGCTCCCCATCGCGACTCTTAACAAGAAAATCATGCGCTATCATACTCTTATAATCTAAATAAACACGGGGCAGCGTTGTCTCTTCTTTCTCCTCATGCCTAATAGGTATTTCAAAATGTTCAGCTAGGCGTGAAGCATAAATGCCTCCAAAGATGGGGCCCTTAGTGCGGTTCAGACTTAACCGTCTAGCAACAATTCCACCCATACTAACAGAGTTATTGCGGTATAAATCATGGAGCAAAATAATAATATCAGGAATACTAAGGTTCCCACAGTTCCCGCGTCCAATCAAGCAACGACTAGTAAATAAGGCAAAGTATAGTAAAACAGGAAAATGTATGCTAGTGATCCTTGCATCAGAAACCTTCCTGGTTTCTCCCACCGTGATGGTGTTAATAAAAGCTTCTATTTCGTTACGGTGGGGTTCATCTAAGGTGCCCTCAAAGGGTATTCTGCAAACCTCGCAGAATTCAGCTAATGTCATATCTTTAACAACGTCATATAAATGAAACTCTACTGTCGGAGGTGATTTCTTAGGGAAAAAGTAGAAGTTTTGCACAAAAGTATTTGTGAGTAAGAGATACTGATGACGTTGGTCGTGGAGGAAGTTGGTGAGGCCAGGATTCTCAATCAATAAATAGAAATCCTCATGAATTACGGCTCTCCTCAAGAAGTCATCGAAAGGCCATTCACACGGCCGGACCTCCGCGGTGCAAGGCAAATTAAATTTGGGCTTCTGTTCTTCTTCCTTTTGTTTTTCCTTAGAGCTTCGGCTCGACGAGCCCCACAAAAATTTCTTCATTATTTCTGAAAATCTGAAATTTTTAGTAACTTCAAATAAAAGTGAACCAACTTCAATAAAATTTATAGTAACAACTCCCACAAGTGCCTAGAGCCTATATAAAGCATTAGAACTACTTGGAACCATATAAATTTGACATGCAAGCTCAAGAACATGGTCACCTATGCAGCACAAATTTGCAATGAATAAAGCACTAGAACAAAAACTAATTGGACCAATGGAGGAGTCACATACCAAGGAACAATCTCCCCAAGCAGTTTTGCGAGAGGTGCTTTGAGCAAGGAGATCGAAAATCACAGCAACGGGGGCTGGAACTCGTGCTTGAGTTGGTTTTTTGGGTTTGTGTGAGGCAGAGGAAGAAGATGGGTGCAGGAATAAGTGGAGGAG
Organism: Triticum dicoccoides; assembly: GCF_002162155.2. NCBI lineage: Eukaryota > Viridiplantae > Streptophyta > Magnoliopsida > Poales > Poaceae > Triticum > Triticum dicoccoides. Next base: position 334,750,122 of record NC_041381.1, on the reverse strand, counting down.
GGCCACCATGGGCCCACGAGGCAGGGGGGCGCGCCTAGGGGGGTAGGGCGCGCCCTCCACCCTCGTGGCCAGGTGGCAGCTCCCCCCGTGGTAATTTTTGCACAGTAAATCCTCAAATATTCCCGAAAAAATCATATTAAATTGGCATGGCATTCTGATGACTTTTATTTTCGGGGTATTTTTTATATTGCACGAATAAGTCAGGAAACAGACAGAAAAATATTATTTTACTTTATTTCTACTAAATAACAGAAAATATAAAGAGGGTATAGAAGGTTGTGCTTCTAGTTTCATCCATCTCGTGATCATCAAAACCCACTAACAAGGTTGATCAAATCTTGTTAACAAACTCATTCCGAAATCACGGAACCGGAGAAATTTCGAATAACACTAAGTTACCTCAACGGGGATATGAAAATCCCCAACAATAAGAATATCATACTTTTTCTTGACAGTAGGGAGAGGAAATTCAAAACCTCCAAATATAATCGATGGACTTTTTCCAATAGAGTTGATACTATAAACTTGAGGTTGTTTCCTCGGAAAATGTACCGTGTGCTCATTGCCATTAACATGAAAAGTGACATTGCCTTTGGTGCAATAACTAGCAGCCCCTGCAGTATTAAGGAAAGGTCTTCCAAGAATAATAGACATACTATCATCCTCGGGAATATCAAGAATAACAAAGTCCGTTAAAATAGTAATGTTTGCAACCACAACAGGCACATCCTCACAAATACCGATAGGTATAGCAGTTGATTTATCAGCCATTTGCAAAGATATTTCAGTAGGTGTGAACTTATTCAAGTCAAGTCTACGATATAAAGAGAGAGGCATAACACTGACACAGGCTCCAAGATCACATAAAGCAGTTTTAACATAATTTCTTTTAATGGAGCATGGTATAGTAGGTACTCCTGGATCTCCAAGTTTCTTTGGTATTCCACCCTTAAAAGTGTGATTAGCAAGCATGGTGGAAATTTCAGCTTCAGGTATCTTTCTTTTATTAGTAATGATATCCTTCATATACTTAGCATAAGGATTTGTTTTGAGCACATCAGTTAATCGCATACTCAAAAAGATGGGTCTAATCATTTCAGCAAAGCGCTAAAAATCCTCATCATCCTTTTTCTTGGTGGTTTCGGAGGAAAAGGCATGGGTTTCTAAACCCATGGTTCCCTTTCTTTACCATGTTTCCTAGCAACGAAGTCTCTTTTATCATAACGTTCATTCTTTGATTGTGGGTTATCAAGATCAAAAGCATGTTCAACTTCTACATCATTATCATTACTAGGTTCAGCATCAACATGAACATTATCATTAACATTATCACTAGGTTCATGTTCATCACCTGATTGTGTTTCAGCATCAGAAATAGAGATATCATTTGGATTCCCAGGTGGTTCAGCAATAGGTTCACTAGAAGTTTGCAAAGTCCTATCATTTTTCTTTTTCTTCCTTTTAGAAGAACTAGGTACATCTATATTATTTCTTTGAGAATCTTGCTCGATTCTCTTAGGGTGGCCTTCAGGATACAAAGGTTCCTGAGTCATTCTACCAGTTCTAGTAGCCACTCTAACAACATAATCATTTTTCTTACTATTCATTTCCTCAAGGACTTCTTTCTGAGCTTTAAGTACTTGTTCTACTTGAGTGGTAACCATAGAAGCATGTTTGCTAACAAGTTTAAGTTCACCTCTAATGTCAGCCATATAATCACCCAAGCATTTAATCATAAAGGTATTCTGTTTTAATTGTCTACCAAAATAAGCATTAAAGTCATCTTGCTTAAACATAAAGTCATCAAACTCATCCAAGCACTGACTAGCAATTTTAGTAGGAGGGACTTCAGCTTTATCATATCTATAGAGAGAATTTACCTTTACTACCTGTGTCGGGATATCGGGGGGTTCTTCGGTAAATAAGTAATTGAGATCATATACTTCTTCAACAGGCGGTAAATTAAGACCATGTATTTCTTCAATAGGAGGTAAATTCTTAACATCTTCAGCTTTAATACCTTTTTCTTTCATAGATTTCTTTGCCTCTTGCATATCTTCGGGACTGAGAAATAGAACACCTCTCTCTTCGGAGTTGGTTTAAAAATAGGCTTAGTAATTGGCTCTAGAACTGGCTCAGGAGGTGCCCAATTATTTTCATTTGCCAACATATTATTCAATAGAATTTCAGTGTCATCCGGTGTTCTTTCCCTGAAAAGAGAACCAGCACAACTATCCACGTAATCTCTGGAAGCATCAGTTAGTCCATTATAAAAGATATCAAATATTTCAGGTTTCTTAAGAGGATGATCAGGCAAAGCATTAAGTAACTTGAGAAGCCTCCCCCAAGCTTGTGGGAGACTCTCTTCTTCAATTTGCACAAAGTTGTATATTTCCCTCAAAGCAGCTTGTTTCTTATGAGCAGGGGAATATTTAGCAGAGAAGTAATAAATCATATCCTGGGGACTTTGCACACAACCAGGATCAAGAGAATTAAACCATATCTTAGCATCGCCCTTTAATGAGAACGGAAATATTTTGAGTAAATAAAGGTAGCGCGATCTCTCATTATTGGTAAACAGGGCAGCTATATCATTTAACTTAGTAAGATGTGCCACAACAGTTTCAGATTCATAGCCATAAAAAGGATCAGATTCAACCAAAGTAATTATATCTGGATCAACAGAAAAATCATAATAATCCTGATCAGGAACACAGATAGGTGAAGTAGCAAAAGCAGGGTCGGGTTTCATCCTATCTCTAAAAGATTCTTTACTCCATTTAACTAGCAACCTCTTAAGTTCATGTCTATCCTGGCAAGCAAGAATAGCTGCAGAAGATTCAGCATCAAAAAGATAACCCTCAGGAACAGCAGGCATATTTTCATCATCACTAACATCATCGTGTTCGGGTTCAATAATTTCTCTTTCTCTAGACCTAGCAATTTGCTCATCAAGAAATTCACCAAGGGGCACAGTAGTATCAAGCATAGAAGTAGTTTCATCATAAGTATCATGCATAGCAGAAGTGGCATCATCAATAACATGTGACATATCAAAATTCATAGCAGTAGTAGGTTTAGGTGTCGCAAACTTACTCATAACAGAAGGAGAATCTAGTGCAAGGCTAGATGGCAGTCCCTTACCTTCCCTCGTAGTTGAGGGCAAAATAGTAGTTCGATCATCTTTCAAGTTCTTCATAGTGTCCAGCAGATATAAATCCCAAGTGACTCAAAGAATAGAGCTATGCTCCCCGGCAACGGCGCCAGAAAAAGGTCTTGATAACCCACAAGTATAGGGGATCGCAACAGTTTTCGAGGGTAGAGTATTCAACCCAAATTTGTTGATTCGACACAAGGGGAGCCAAAGAATATTCTCAAGTATTAGCAGCTGAGTTGTCAATTCAACCACACCTGGAAACTTAATATCTACAGCAAAGTGTTTAGTAGCAAAGTAATATGATAGTGGTGGTAACGGTAACAAAAGTAAAGACAGCAAAAGTAATGTTTTTGGTATTTTGTAGTGATTGTAACAGTAGCAACGGAAAAGTAAATAAGCGAGAACCAGTATATGGAAAACTCGTAGGCACTGGATTAGTGATGGATAATTATGTCGGATGTGGTTCGTCATGTAACAGTCATAACATAGGGTGACACAGAACTAGCTCCAGTTCATCAATGTAATGTAGGCATGTATTCCGTATATAGTCATACGTGCTTATGGAAAAGAACTTGCATGACATCTTTTGTCCTACCCTCCCATGGCAGCGGGGTCCTATTGGAAACTAAGGGATATTAAGGCCTCCTTTTAATAGAAAACCGGAACAAAGCATTAGCACATAGTGAATACATGAACTCCTCAAACTATGGTCATCACCGGGAGTGGTCCCGATTATTGTCACTTCGGGGTTGCCGGATCATAACACATAGTAGGTGACTATAGACTTGCAAGATAGGATCAAGAACACACATATATTCATGAAAACATAATAGGTTCAGATCTGAAATCATGGCACTCGGGCCCTAGTGACAAGCATTAAGCATAGCAAAGTCATAGCAACATCAATCTCAGAACATAATGGATACTAGGGATCAAACCCTAACAAAACTAACTCGATTACATGATAAATCTCATCCAACCCATCACCGTCCAGCAAGCCTACGATGCAATTACTCACACACGGCGGTGAGCATCATGAAATTGGTGATGGAGGATGGTTGATGATGATGATGGCGACGAATCCCCCTCTCCGGAGCCCCGAACGGACTCGAGATCAGCCCTCCCGAGAGAGATTAGGGCTTGGCGGCGGCTCCGTATCGTAAAACGCGATGATTTATTCTCTCTGATTTTTTTCTCCCCGAAAGCCAATATATGGAGTTGGAGCTGGCATCGGAGGGCCACCAGGGGGGCCACGAGGTAGGGGCGCGCCCAGGGGGGCGCGCCCCCCACCCTCGTGGACAGGGTGTGGGCCCCCTGGCCTTCATCTTTGGCGACGATTTTTCTTTATTTTTTCTAAGGTGTTACGTGGAGTTTCGGGTCATTCCGATAATTTTTATTTTCTGCACAAAAAACAACACCATGGCAATTCTGCTGAAAACAACGTCAGTCCGGGTTAGTTCCATTCAAATCATACAAGTTAGAGTCCAAAACAAGGGCAAAAGTGTTTGGAAAAGTAGATATGACGGAGACGTATCACCTGTCATACCGCGGCGGCTGAGCTCGCTCGAGAGCCGGGACCTGAGGACGTAGAGCATGAAGGGAAGTGCGGGGAAGAGGGGATAAGCTCACGAGGGCCTGGCCCAGCGACATCCCAGCTGCCGACGCGTAGGCCCGGCACCTCGCCGAGGAACGACTCCAAGCTCCCGAGATAAGTCACGCTCCTGGAAAAGCTAATCAACATGACACCAAAACCTCAGCTAATGCGGCTCTATCACGGTGACGTTGCCTTCCTTTCTCGCCCAAGCGGAGGCTGCTTGAGCGCTAAAGGGGACCTCGTGAGCATCGCGCCTTAGGGGCTCTTACTGGACCTCGGGCCGCTCACCTCCTGGCCTTGACCACGGCATCGTGACCTGGCATACCAGCGACGGCTGAAGCCTGCCTGGGGATCGGGACCTGTCAGCGTAGATCACCAAGCCCTTGCGAGGTTAGAAAGGGGGAACCGAGCCGAGACAGGACAAGCATCTTGCACCACTCCATAATAAGGATAATATTCACAAAAGACATAGCAGACGCTTTACATGCCCCCACGGGGTGTTTCCTTGATTCCCCATAGTGAATGAAAGACGCTAATCCTAAGGGACGCTAACTATGCGTGCCTCCATGGTCGACGCCATCATCAACAGTGGGCCACCAAGTGACAGTGCCAACCCCATCCAGATCAGCCGCGCCGGCGGCCTGATGCAGCTGCTCTGCTCCGAGCACGACGCGAGCTCGGGAGCTCGTAGCTGTCGTCGCTCATCTCCGGAGTCACGACAAGCTCGGCAGAGTCGCTAGACCTCCGGCGTCTCCGTTGCCACCAGAGGAGCTGCTGAGGAAGCGGTTGGCGGGCCTAGCCCTCGCCACTTCAATGCCTCGGTCGCCTTCCCTGGGGCAGCACTCGGTCGGCATCCTTCCACGTTGAAGACCTTGAAGAACATCAAGGAGGCGCCATCGTATTCGAAATGAATCACGAGGGCACCTCCAGTTCGACTGACCCGGGCGATCTCGCCCCAGCCCCGGGTCATATAGACCTTGCCCGGAGCGACAACCTCAACCTCTGCTCCGGTCACAGGGGTACCGCAGTCAGCGTGCTTCAGCCAGAGCTCAAGAGGCCCCCTAGGCGGCATCTCGAAGGTGAAAGAGGAAGGAAGGTGAATCCAGGAGCTTGGAGGCATTGCAGCGTGAAGCACGAGCTTGCGAGAAGAGCCCTCGGTGTGGAATCCAGGGGCGACGACACGCACCACCGTGATTCGTCAGCGTCGCCGGTGGCACGGGCGGTGCCGCTCGGCGTCTCCTTCTCTAGGGCCCTCAGCTCGGGCGTACAAGGGCAGCGGAAACCCAGGCGGTGGCCGCTCGTACCAAGGCCTCGGCGTCTCCTGCCGCGCGACCTTGTCGCGGCAGCCGGGCACCAGCCGCTTCTTCGACGGGAGCTGGTCGGGACCCTCTCGGGGGGCCTTCCCTTTCTCTTCTGCTGAGAACCGGTGGATCAGCACCATTGGCGTGAAGATGGAGGAGGGGCGAGGAAGAAGGAGTGAAGCAAGAAGATATGGACTGCGGGGGCTCTCGCTCGTCCGTACTTATAGTCCAAAGGAGGCCAACCGTCGGCCTCCACGATCACAGGTAATCATGACTCGTTTTCTGCATGCAGGGACTTGTCAAGTCGAGCAGTTGCCGAGGCAGCATGGGGAAGCGGAGGCGCCCACTTCCAATCGACCGCCACGCGGCGCCCAAGGCCGTAGGCTATTGGGGCCCGCGGCGCTCCGCACTTGCCCCTTCGCTTCTCTGCTAAGCCAAGTCCGAGTGCGCTTTGGGCCCGGGGGCTACTGTCGGCGTTCTAGGAACGGGGGTCCCCAGACTTGCCTGCCTACGGCCTGCGGCATGGCTCAAGTGCAGGCCCAGTGCGGCCCATCTTCATCAACGCAAACTCAAGACCCTCGCGAGGGGCCAAGCCTCGCGGGGCGGATGGTGCAAGGCCTCCTCAAGAGCGGCCTCGCCAGGCAGGCTCGCGAGGAGGCGGAGAGATCAAGGCGAGGGTACCTCGCGAGGTGCTCGTGACGCAAGCCGTGATGATCGAGACCAGGCAGGCGCCGGCCTATGCAGTGTCCTTGTTTCCTCTTTGGTGCAAAGTGGGCAAGCACAGGCGCGGAGTACCGAGGCATCAGGCAAAGGTTTCCATATTGGTGCAACGAGACCAAGACCAGCAGAGCGACAGGATGGAGGTCACCGTGGAGCCCAAGACAGCGTCATCGCTAGTGCATTTGGCAGTTGAAGACCAACTTTAGTCAGGATAACTCGTACTAGATGTTCCCCTTCGAAATGGCCATTGTTGCCTCCCTTCCCGCTCAATATTTGGGAAGAGGACCAGGGCCTCTATATATAGAGATAACCACCACAGTAGGAGGGCAACGAGTTCTCATCAAGCCAACGGGGACTGAATCTCTTCCTACGAGAACACCACACCAGCTCAAGAACACCTCTCGTGAGGTCGTTCTTCCCCTTGTACTGTTCATCATCAGCCCCTGAGACAATCCACCACACCACACACTGGAGTTGGGTATTACACCATAACGGTGGCCCGAACTAGTATAAATCTTGTGTCTCTCATGTTGTTCATCGTTTAGCTTAGATTCTCGCGAGGCGTTTGGACATGGATTGGTAGGGGGAAGATCTTCGCGCGAACCCCAGAGTTCGAACCTTCAGGGTTTGCCGGAACCCCACATCCGATAGCTAAGGTTACAATGACGGATTTATGTCACGAGAGAGCCAGCTTACAGGATGAAAGGCTATCATGCCATGCTTCTTTGAAGCAAAAATTGAGTTTTTCAAAACTAGTCTTTTTTGGTCGTGCATTACAAGTCGGCTTAACAAATATTTGAGTTATACATGTTTATATTCTCTATTTCTATTTTGCAGAAACTTTTTATGTCCTTTAATCATGCTTATGTGCAGATGATGAGTTTCTGAGCCATACAGGTCTGTATTGAATTGCTCCAAATTGAGCCTATTGTGGTTATAAGCCGACAAAGTAATCCTTTCAAAGATTGGATCTAACCATGTGTCATTGGGTTGTAACCCACCCTGGTCTGCGGTTGTAAGTCGCCAATACAAGACTTGATGAATCTTTTATAGATTATATGTAAAGGCCTTAAGTAAATTCAGAGATATTGCACGACATGATATGCATATATGAATCGCCCAAGCATACAAAGAAGTTCAGTTGATGGATCACAAAGTTGGCATGCCATGCTCGAAGGCATGACCAAGAAGCATAAAGTTTTTTACTAAGCTATTACAAGGCTACAGCTGAGCCCAAAAGTTTTTTAATCGAGTTTTTCAGGAGTTACATTACTCCTTTGAACTGGCCTCAGTGTCGTCAAGGTTAGAGCTTGCCGGGTTGTCATCATCCTGGCGTCTTGCTGAAGAGTTACCGGGTCATCCTGTGTCGGCTCTTCTTCTCTTCCAATCTGAAAATTACCCGAGGTCCAGTCGATACCAGTTAAGGCCTCGAAGATTGCTTCATCATGCATGACAGGAGAGGGGTCAATATCAGGGGCAAAAGTATGCTTACGTCATGGCAGAGTCAGGTCTATGGCAGCGTGTGAAGGCGGCTTAATTCGAGTATTGTTCCTATCATAAGCCGACTGATATTTCGTCAGATCCAGCTCTTTGGCGAGTAGACACGCGAGAGGCCGCATCTCTTTGACACATCTAGCAAAGTCTGCTTCATCAAATACAGATCCATCATCGTTGTATTCGGGGCACCCGCCAGCCATCTCTGTTGGGTCCAGCTATGAGTGATAAGCCTTTTCCCTACTTAGTGCGAAGATGGCTCCGGAGCAGGCGGATGATAGTTTTATTTCCTCAATCGTGTCTGGCACCGTTGAATAGCCTATCTTGATATTTTTTCTATATAAACCTGGTCTCTCAATCCGTTGTACGTCAACCCGTCTTGCTTCACGGGCCCTCTGCCGTGGCTGCAGTCACCTCTCGCTGGCGTCGCCCCCTTGGTTGTGGCTCGCCTTCACTCCAAGTCACCGCCGCCATGGTTCGCGTTGCTGCCTCTACCACCTCGCTGCCAGAGCGTATCCCTGAGCCGTTGTTGTGGCTCACCCCCGCCGGCCCCGCGTTTGTCGAGGCCCGCTGTTGAGTCGCTCTAAGCCGCTTCTGCGGCTTCCGTTGTCATGTCCCGCCATTGCCACACCGCTCCGAGCCGCAGTTTCCATTGCCATGGATCATCTCTACAGCCACGGTCCCACCAGTGCAAGGCTTTGCCTTGTTTCCGATGAGTCGCCATCCGCACCACTACAACCCGCCTCTGCCGTGAGCCACTGGCTTGCAAGTTGCCTTTGCTGGAACAACATGTGTGAAATACAGAAAGAAGTGGTGAATGGGCTCCACAATAGTTTGGATCTTCAAAAAGTTGAACGTCCAGCTAAGCCTAATTCTGGAGGACTTCATTTCTGTTGTGATACTGATAAAATCTAGCACTTGTTCTGTTGCAGTCGATTGACCTGTCAGAAAAAAGACACTGAAATTCTAGAGAAGCAGTACTACTAACTGGAACATGAGGTTGCCGAGGTTGAAGCTTAATTCAATTCACCAGTTCCATGGGATGGCACAGTACGGTTAACACGGAAGGATGGCGGGAGTTGTTTTCAAAACTGCTTGATGAAGATACGCGTCAATACCTGCGATCCATTACATAGATGACTACTAAAAATATTCACTGTGAGGTCAGACAATTGTTGCAGTCCAGAGCTGTAAGAGGAATGGAGTTGACTCAAGCTATTAGTTGAGCCGCTTTGCCGTCATGGCCAGCTCACAATAGCAGCTTACCCATTGTTGTTACCGGTTCACTGAACCCGCCGTTTCATCTTTATAGTCACCTCGTCATAACGATTGGCTCGACATCCCACGAAAATACTAGGTGCTATCCGTCCTATTTATTCAATACACTTTAAATTACTTTGAGAACAATTATTTTGTGTTTCATATTTTTATCCATGGGATAATTGTTCGTGGCAGACACAACAAGATCATATGTCAACCAAATATATCAGGACAATTATTCACTCCAAAATGGCATTATACCGCGGATACGGAGCACACGACAGCATCATTCTGCAGAGACGTTTGTCTATGTCATGTCATTCAATGGAAGCACCCAAGTTGCCGCCCTTGCGAAGCAATCTACATCAGCATATTAGGGTCACACCCGCTCATGCAAGCTACCCAATGGATTTGTGCAAGCTGCCGCTTCGCGGTTCAGTCTATTCCAAACAATTCCGGAGCAAATCATAATCAGCCTTCGCCTATGCCGGATGGCTCGATGGATAGGCACACAAGTCACCGCCACTGTAGTTTGATTAAACAACCAGCCAGGATGAACCATTGGTCGGGTTACTGACACAGCTCATATCGGATCATTTATAACCCGCCACGGTCGACCTCAACCTTCCGTGGATTCACATCATGTCATCAACGCCAAGGATATACAATGAGTGTCACGAAGATTATCAACTCGCCACCTCGTCCCTAGCTTCAACACATTCCAGCGCTCCGCTGTCAACTATATGTTGGTTTATGCCACGACCTAGTATGAAGAATCTCAAGCCGATTCCTCAAGTCGTCTTAAGACTCGGGGGCTTCACAGACATGACTCAGCAAATCTTGCCAATTTCAGCAAATTCAAGAACCTCGGGTCATTGGAGGGAAAATAACCCGATATCGGGGGCTACTGCCATATTGGTGAAAGTTTAAAGGCTGTCAGAAAATTTACGGCTTAAAAAGTGCCGGGCAATCAGAAAGTTTCAGCTCAACAGAAAAATTTCGGGTTATCAGAAAATATTCCAGTTCAAAATTCGGCTCAAGGGAAATATGTCTCTCACAAAGTTTTGAGATTTCAATATCCGGTTCAAGAGGAATCCATCTCTCGAGTTCGAGTTCTCAGAAAAAAAATTAAAGGTTGCCAAAGAGAACTTGCTGCCATGATGCGCGGTTCAAACATGGGTATCCTACCTTATTGGCTTATCATATTATGATCAACGTAATAGAGCCGGCATCCCCACAATTCGGGGACTCTGTCATTTCATCCCATATTTATTGGGTACGAGTCTTTATTAATTGATCATAAGGTCACTTGGGGGCTTCCAACTCACAGAGTTTGGCTTTAATACCCTCTTGATCGGCAAATAAACGCCATTATATGGTTAAACCTGCCTGTTTGTAACTTGCTACTCCAACAGGTGACCCGACGTACTCTTGAAAGTTAATCTTTTATGACCCTAAACTCGTCAAGGTTAAAACGACGGTTTTTGTCACGTGAGAGCCGGCTTACAGAAAGCAAGGATAAACTCACATCGTCTGCTTGTTGTTACTCCACTATGTGATTCACCGTACTAGTCAAGGTTGTGACAGTCAATCTTTATGACCCTGAACTAGTCAAGGTTGAAACGGCGAGATATATCACACAAGAGCCGGCTTACGGGAGGAACGGCTATCATGCTAGATTCATTGAAGCAAGATTCGAGCCTTAAAAGCTGGTCTTATGTCGAGCCTTAAAAGCCAACATTTTTATACTCGGTTATCATACACATACATCATCATACATTGCATCATACATCATATATTGGATCATCATACCATGCATCATATATATATATATGGATATATTGGTTTATGTTGCAGGAACCAGTTTTCAAAACTGGGTTATATTATTCAAATCTTAAATAGCCAACATGGCTGGATTTTCATTATGGTTTTCATAACCAGTATTGACTAATTGAGGTTTTCAAAGTCCCTTCAGAGTAATGGCTATTATTCTCTCATCCAAAAATACCAGCTCACAGCAGGGAGCATGGTTCAATATTGATATGCAAAAGCATTCAGTAACATCATCCAAACAGTGGATATGATTTTATTCTACAATGGAAGGAATAGTCCCGAGTCCCTGCAGGCATACGACCTGGCACTTGGGGGCTACATTATTCAAGTCAATATTATATCAAGTGCCAAGTCCCATGTCACTACAAGCATGCACCATGACACTTGGGGGCTAATGCAAGTTGCTTTTTAAATCATCACACTGCCAACAGACCAATTATCTCAGGAAGATGAGCCGGCCTTCCATCATTTTCAAAGTCCCAGCCCAGTGTTATCTTACTCAGCCGACCCTTGGGGGCTACACATTGCTCCTCTAGTCTATATAATCAGGTCTGCAAAAGTCCCTACTCATTATTGTATAATGACCTGACCCTTGGGGGCTACACTGGCTGAAGTCTCATAAAGCATAAGATAGTTACAAGTCCCAGGTTGCTGCACGCAAAGCAACCCAACACTTGGGGGCTACACATGTGAAGCACAGTGTTCAGTTTATGACTGGTGACTTAGATGAACAACCCGGATTTCTCCAGAGTTGCAAAATTTATATTGAAGCAAGTCTTAAGCTATCACTACGTTCCCCTCTTAGGACTTGGGGGCTACAGGTAATATGGATATAAGTATACCTTCAAATTCGCGGTTGAGTGAACCAGGTCTCATATTTTTTATGGAGAAATTTGCGAAGACTATTTCCTCTAAGTCATTCAGACATGTCTGAAGCATTGAAAGATTGGTACAATATCAGACGAATTTTCTTCTTATCAAGCCAAGGCATTTTGAAGACAACTCAAGATACCATATGGGTTATTTTTACTGCATGGAATTATTATTGGCATATTGATATGACAGAGACCCAGATTTTCAGGAGCCGGCTCACTATCTATTCTTATTTCAAGAAGCTTAGCAGGAATGCATGACAGGCCTGAATTCAAGCTAATCTAGGGGCTACTGTTGGGGGAATTACCCGCAGTTTAACCCGACTCATGATGTTAAGCCATCTCTGGGTTTAAGTCGCCCTGACGTTAATTCATCTCTGGGCTTAACTTGCCCTGACATTAAGTCATCTCTAGGCTTAAGTCACCCTGATGTTAAGTCATCTCTAGGCTTAAGTCGCCCTGACATTAAGTCATCTCTGGGCTTAAGTTGCCCTGGTGTTAAGTCATCTATGGGCTTAAGTAGCCATAATGTTAAGTCATCTCTAGATTTAAGCAGCCATGTTAAATCCTCTCTGGACTTAAGCAGCCATCTTAACCCGCCATGATGAGTCTTGGAGATGAGTCCTGAAGATAAGCCCTAAAGGTAACCCGGTAGACAGTTGTAACCCGGTAAATAGATCCTAACCCGGCAGACACTTGTAACCTGGCAAATAGATCCTAACACGGCATCTACTTAGCCACGAAAATGAGCCGCCTGGACATAAGAAGCCCGGGCATTAAGAAGCCCACATGAGAAGCCCGTGATATGAAGCCCGCGATGGGAAGTCAGAATAGGTTAAGTCTTAATCTGACTTGGACTCTACATGTAAGCCACTCCTTCAACTTATATAAGGAGGGGCAGATCACCCCAAGAGGGTCAAGTTTCTATAGGGTCAGGTTTTTACAGGTTAAGATAGTCGGGGCTTAAACAGACAAGTCTAAGACAAGATCAAAGTAGATGCTCTCGAGATAGAGGTAGCAAAACACCACCCTTATAACCGAGATCATTATCATCATCATCATCAATGTTAATCAAGTAGGATGTAGGCTTTTACCTCCACTGTGAGGGGCCGAACCTGGGTAAAATCTCGCATCTCTCGTCCCGCTCAACCCCGTTCAAGCTACCACTTAGATGCGTTGGCCTCATGACTAAGTCCTCACACTAGGACATCTGCCGTGACAAAACCACGGTACAATCCACACTCTTTTTAACCTGTCAAGTATTTTAAGCGTGCATGTGATACCGATCACTATGCGACATGGTGCTGCTTTGATATGTGTTGGAAATCAAGCTCGGCTTCAAGTTGACAATACCAAACTGGAGACAGGACCAAATTGGAGAACTGGTCTGAATGAGTGGTGGCTGCTATCAATGACAATGTTGTAACAAGTTTCTAGTCATTCTAGTAATTGTGTGCATGGATTGTTTATTTCTTTCATGTTAGGGTGTCTTCAACGGGGATCCATAAATTTCCTCCCGCATCCGTCTGCGGACACGGATGCGGGAGTCGGCCATACAACATTGTCCACATACATCTGGCCTCCCTAATTTTTTAAGGGTTAAATGTTTCTGTGCCCTTAGTTGTGTCACCGTCGGCAGGAATACCCCTACTTTTGGAAAGCATGCAGTCTTGCCCAAATCACTTTAGTTGTCTTGTGCTTTTACCCTTCCGGCACGGCTCCGTCTAGTTAGCGTCGTTTGACTGTAAGCACCACTAGATTTTGGACATTGCTTGCCCCCTGGTTGACCTAACCAGCTCGTGCAAGCTCACTCTCTTATTTCCCACTGTCTCTCTTTCTCTCTACAAACCCTAGCTCGGTCGGTGGCGGTGAAACCCGCACCGCCAGATCCATTGCTAGGCGATGGGGGGTAGCAGAGAGGGTGTCGGTAGCCGCGGGGGCCACCGTGGGGACTCCACATCTGCACTGGAGCGTGGAGAAGGCGGTGCTGGTGGCGGAGGCAAGGGCGACAAGGTCAGTGGAACTTGAGAGCGCAAACAAGCAATGGTGGCGGCGCCCACGGTGACAAGGGCGGTGGATCTACACGGGGGCATGAACAAGGCGACGCTGGTGGCGCCCATGACGACAAGGGCGGCGGATCTACATGGGAGCATGAACAAGGCGACAGTGGAGGTGCCCACAACGACAAGGGCAGTGGACCCGGACAAGGCGACAGTGGCGGCGCCCACGACGACAAGGGCGGCGGATCTGTACAGCAAATTCCCGTGGGGTAAGTATCAGACCTAGATTTGCTCATGCTTACTATCGTAGGATTGATTCAACGATGATTTAGGCTCTGTTTTGTGTGTTTTCTCATAGAAGATGGCATGTTATTTATCGTAGGATGAATCCAGCGACCGCGTTCTCTCTTTCTATTAGAATGGAGACGATTGTTCTAGTTTCTACTGGTACTAAAGGAAAAGATTGTGGCTTCACATTTCCATTAGTTGTGGACAATACTAGTTCGTACCAGGATTTTAGGGATGTCATTTGTGCCAAGTATCCATGGGGATTGTTTGATGTTGTGGAGATGAGATATTGGGATAGTTGCAATCTTTGTTGGGTCCCTGTGAAGTGTGATTCAGAGTTAGGTGTGATGTTTGCAACAAATGCAGAAACTATGTCATGCAATTTGGAAATCACACTTATATAGAGAACTAGAGCACAAGGGTTTGACAACCCATCTAGTTCTAGGCCCTCTGCATCCACGCCATCTGTTTTTAAGCCACCTGCTGGAGGGACAAGGGCTAGAACTAGGGCTAGTAGTAGAAGTAGGGCAGCAAGTAACACATCTAGTGCTCCTGGAACTCCAAGTGTTAACGAAAGTCAAGAACAACCAAACAAAATGGTTGATCCAATTGTGGAGGAGGCATTGCCTGATGCACCAGGTGTAGAGGATGAGATACTTTATCTTGGATATGTCCAACACAATAATGAAGAAGAAAAGGCAGATAAGGACTATATTCCTGCAGAATTTTCAGATACAGATGTTGATGAGATGCAAGAGGGTCATGAAATGGGAGCTTTTGAAGATGCAGATGAGGACAGACCTGTAATGATGTATGACAGGGAAAATCCATCTATTGAGGAAGGTGTGGTCTTCCCTTCTGTAGTGGATTGTAGAAATGCAGTTGCAACCTTCTCAATCAAAGCTGAAACTGAGTTCTATATTCTAAAAAGTGATCCAACTAGGTTTGCTGTCAAATGTGCTCATGACAGGTGTAAATGGATGCTACATGCCTCTTTAATAGGGAGGAGCACACTGTTTCAGGTACGAAATGTTTGTCATACTTTCTACATTGACTCACTTATGTTATATGTACTAACTATTTGTTTTATTGTTGCTTGTTTCAGATTAAAGTGAACCAACACCAGCATAAATGTCCTAGTGTCAACAGATCTCAGAGATTGAGAGCTGCAAAAAGAAGGTGGATTGTAGATACTTCTATGGCTTGGATCAGACGAAATCCAGGGATTGGTCCTAAGGAAATTCAGAAGAAGTTGTTAGAAAAGTATGGTGTGGAGGTGCCATATGATAGGTGCTACAATGGCAAAGAGATAGCACTTGACAAAATCTATGGCAAGTATAGTGATAATTTTCAACTTCTGTATGCATTCAAAGCTGAAGTGGAGAGGGCATCACCAGGCAGTCCTGTAGACATTGACAGACACATAGTTGAGTACACGATGAAAGTCAAGAAGTACTACAAGGAGTGTTTTAGAAGGGTGTTTGTTTGCTTCAAAGCTTGTCAGAAGGGTTTTCTGGAGGGGTGTAGGCCATACCTAGCTGTAGATGCTACAACATTGAATGGTAGGTTTAGAGGGCAGCTTGTGCACTAGATGGACACAATTGGTTGTTTCCAATTGCTTATGGTGTTCTAGAAGTGGAGTCTACTGAGAGTTGGACCTGGTTCTTCACAAACCTGAAGAAAATGCTAGGTCATCCTAAAGGTTTGGTGATACGTACTGATGCCTGCAAGGGATTGGAAACTACTGTTGAGGTCGTGTACCCTGGAGTGGAGCATAGAGAGTGTATGAGACATTTAGCTCATAATTTCAGTAAGAAATTCAAGGGGAAGTTCTATGATGATAACTTGTGGCCTTGCTCACTAACCTATAGTATCAAGAAGCATAACTATCATCTGAACCAGCTCAAAAGCAAGCCCAAAGTAAAGGAATTTCTGGAGGAGCACCACACACAAAATCTGGGCAAGAGTTGATTTCAATGAGATGTGCAAGGTTGACTATGTGAACAACAACCTTGCTGAGTCATTCAACTCCAGAATCAGCCTTCACATAGTTGACCTGCTAGACAAGATCAGGCAGTACATCATGGAGAAATTTGACTTAAGAAACAGAATTGCCGTTGACCATTTCATTGGGTACTACATCATACCTGCAGTAATGAAGGTTTTGATGGAGAAGACAAAAGGTTTGGAGATGACTATAGTTAGGAGAAGCCCAACAGAGGCTGAGGTGACTGCTACTGATAGAGAGAAAAGAGAATGGAGGTACCCTGTTGACATAGATAAGTGGTCTTGCAGTTGCAGGCAATGGCAGATCACTCGTAAACCTTGCATCCATGCCCTTTTTTTCATCACTGCTCTAAGAGGTGAAGCAAGTGGAATAGATTAGTATGGCCATAGATACTACTCTGTTGAGATGTTCAGAGCTACTTATGCTGACAACCTACCAGGTCTAGAATGCAAACAACAGTGGGACTATGTAGATCTAGGATTCAAACTATGTGCTCCTTTTCAGAACAGACCACCAAGTAGACCAAGAAAGCAGAGGATAAGAGCTAGCAGTGAAGGAAAGAGCCTTGGTCCTAGGAAGTGTAAGTGCAAGAGATGTGGAAGATGTGGACATAAAACCAAGGGCTGCAAAGAATCTGTTGATCCAGCATTTGGAGAAGAAGAACATTGGGGAGCAGATAATGCATATGATCATCCTACAACAAATGAGAAAGCAAAAGCAGAAGTAGAAGATGAGGAGGAGGGTGAAGAGCCAGAAGCAGATGTTCTTCAGCACCAGATGCCACCACAAAAGGAAGCCTCACATGAGGCATCTACACAAGCTAGTGTAGTTAGGTATGTGCCAACAACTTGTTTTATTCTTCATTCATATCTTCAACTTGTTTCAGTTTTTATTCATATCTTAAAAATTGTGTTATGTTTGAACTTGTTTTAGCCCTAGAAAAAATTATAAGAGAGGAGCAGAAAGGGGAGCTACTCCAAGGTGTTGCAAGCAGAAGATAAATGTATCGAAACAGAATTTTGCTCAGTTACTAGAAGCAGTGCTGACAGCAAGGGTGTCTCTCCTCCCAAAAAAGTAGCAACAACAGTTGGAGCTCCACCCACTGCCCCCAACCCAGCGAAGAATACTAGAAGCAAGGCAAAGCTAGCTCCAAACCCAGCCAAGAACACCAGGAGCAAGAAACTGAAGTTTTAGTTTGTGTAGTTTTCCCAGTATTGTTGTTAGATAAAACTGTTATGCACTTGATGTTGTTCTATGTGCACTATGATGCCCATTATTGTTAGGTACTTTTATGTTATTAGTGCTTTATGCACTAGTTATGCCCAGTGTTTTGTACATTTGTTATGATCAACTTCTTAGTGCTTTGTGCCTAGTGTGGTGTTTAATAAGTTTGTTGTTGAACGTCTTTCTATATCCATATGCTATAATTTCTGCCATCACATCAACTTTGGCATAGTTTTGTCATCGATGTTATCAACAACAAAACTACATCTACTTTCGCATAGTTTTGTCATCGACGTCGTCGACGACAAAACTACATCTACTTTGGCATAGTTTTGTCATCGACGTCGTCGATGACAAAAGTGCATCTACTTTGCCATAGTTTTGTCATTGATGTCATCAACGACAAAACCACGTCTACTTTGCTCATCTACTTTGCACAAACAAAATGACATGTTTCATCTTGAACTACAATAGTGCATCATCATCTTCAAATACATCATACTAGGATACTAGGTTGTACCATTCAGTCAACAAGCAAAAACTGATACAACTACAACACAAACAACAGTGCAACACAAATTCCTATGCTAAAAGAAGCATCATATCATCTCGTTCTCTCATCTTCTTCTTCAAAAGAAGATTCTTCCTTGACAACTCCAAGTTTTCCTTCTGCAAATTATGACTTTTGATCCAGCTATGTTCTACCTCTGCGTGCAGGTCTTCAAAAGCCAGGGCAACACGCAATGGAGGACGATCAACCCAAACCACCACTAACACCCATGTGGTAACTGATTGCACATCACATTAACCAAAAATTAGATATTTCATAAACAAGAACTAAATAATGCTCAAATTCATAAAATCTTACATCTAAAGGACACCCTAAAGATTGGTGGCCAGTGCTAGCCCCTCCCAAGGAAACACGACGGGTAGGAACAAGGTCGTGACCAGGGCAAGGATGCTTTGTACGATACTCCAATCCACAATAGGTGTTGTCGGGAAGATAGAACTCCGAGATGTGCTGCACAATCCCGATCCCATCAACCTAGACCAAAAGGGAAGGTCAAAATTCCTCCTCCAAATATCACAAACCCTAGAAACCCTAGAATGAATTGGGGGTGGAGGAAGACATAGGAGCTAATGTTCACTTACCTCACTGCCTGCCTGCGAGTAGTTGGACGAGCCCGAGCTCACCGTGCGGAGCCGCTCCATCCTCTTCCTCGCCATGCCTTGCCTCCAACCCTTTTTGCCTTGCCGGCTTTATTCCTATATTTTTCTTGCGCGAGCTCACTAAGGACGAAAGGGTACTAAGTGTAGCACTGACAAGGAAAAATGTCCAAAAACTAGCGGCTCTTACGGTCAAATGGCGCTGACTGGACGGGGTCATGCCGGAAGGGCAAAGACACAAGACGACCAAAGTTAGTTGGGCAAGACCACGTGTTTTCAAAAACTAGGGGCAATCCTAACGAGGGGTACACAACTAAGGGTATAAAACCAGTTATCCCCTTTTTTAAAGTCTACATGTTCAAATAGCCACATACATCAAGTACATACGTTCAAGTAGCCGTATACACAAGTACGAGCATCCAAATAGCACATATATAGAGTACATACGTTCAAATAACTGCATGCAACAATGGTTCAAATTAAAAAACTTCAAACAATACATTCCAACATTGTTGTCCCCTTTAACTGCCCACTGATGGTGAATTAGATCTTTCCTCAGCTGCTCATGAGTTGCTCGATACTGAATTTGTTGAGACATTTGAAAAAACTCTTCAAATGTGGACAGATTCTGGTTTAAAAGTTCGATTGAATCACCCATGTTCTCAAATTCTAGAGTTGCGGCAACATCCTCACCATCATCCTCGACGATCCTTAATCGTTCTGTTGAAATTGAGAACATGCTCCTCCGCACACTCCATGTCTTCAAGGACCGCATGCATCATCACCGTCTCATTTATGTAGTTCTCCTTGTCGGACGAGCCGTTAGATGACTCAAGATAGTTCTCGTGTATGTACTCTAAATCAGATTCCATTGCCTGAAAGCAGAAGGGACAAGTTTTTTAGCTTCAACATTTTATCGAACAAGTGTCGAGGCATGGTGAGTATATCAGTAGTGGATGGTACCTGGCGGGGCGGTTGGAGGAGAGAAGTTGAACAACGACTGAGGAGAAGTGGGGTGGAGCCCGACTGGAATGCTGAAGGTGACGGAGACGTAGAGTTACTGCAGGGGTGTGGCGCGGAGGACGGGGTGGTGGAGCGGCGACGAAGGTAGGAAAGAAAAAAGAAAGGAGAGAAAATGAGGAGGATGGACGCACGGGGTCCGAGAAGGGTTTTTGGGTGGGCTGGGGGTGTCAGAGTCCTACGTGGCTCCTGTCTGGACTCTCGGAAAGCCCCACATTTGTCTCGGGTTTGCCGAAAAAAGTACGTCCAGACCGCTCGGTGGACCTATACAGGCTCGCATTGGATGACAAAGCACGACCCAGATGTATGCAGGTGATTTGAGGGTCCGCCTTGTCGATGCACTTATATGGCAATATCACAACTTGATTGCTTGTATCCGTGTTGGTATTTTCCTAAAGAGGAGAGGATGATGCAGCACAACAAAGGTAAGTATTTCCATCAGTTATGAAACCAAGGTTATCAATCCAGTAGGAGAACCAAGCAACACTAGGTAAACAGCACCTGCACACAAACAACAAATACTTGCAAACCAACGCGTAAGAGGAGTTGTCAATCCCTCCCCAGTATTGAGATATATCAAATTGTATGAGATTTGATAAACAGATCTAGCAAAAATACAAAATAAAAGAAATAAAGGAAGAGTGCAGCAAGGTATTTTTAGATTTAATATGATAGGAAATAGACACGTGGGCCGTAGTTTCCACTAGAGGCTTCTCTCAAGAAAAATAGCATACGGTGGGTAAACAAATTACTGTTGGGCAACTGATAGAAAAGCGAATAATCATGACGATATCCAAGGCAATGATCATGTATATAGGCATCACGTCCATGATTAGTAGACTGACTCCTGCATGCATCTACTACTATTACTCCACATATCGACCGCTATCCACCATGCATCTAGTGTATTAAGTTCATGGAGAAACAGAGTAATGCAATAAGAACGATGATATGATGTAGACAAGATCTATTCATGTAGGAATAGACCCCCATCTTTTTATCCTTAATAGCAACGATACATGCATGTCATGTCTCTTTCTGTCACTGAGATTAAGCAGCGCGAGATGGAACCCATCACAAAGCACCTCTTCCCATGGCAAGAAAAATCAATCTAGTCAGTCAAACCAAACCAAAATTTTGGAGAAGAAATACGAGGCTATAAAAATCATGCATATAAGAGTTCATCAAAGACTCAAATAATATTCAGGGATAAAACTGATCATAAACCCACAATTCATCGGATCCCAACAAATACACCGCAAAAAAAGTGTTACATCAAATAGATCTCCAAGAATATCGAGGAGAACATTGTATTGAAGATCAAAAAGAGAGAACAAGCCATCTAGCTACTAGCTACGAACCCGTAGGTCCGTGGTAAACTACTCACGCATCATCGGAGGGGCGACAAGGATGATGAAGAACCCCTCTATGATCGTTGCCCACTCCGATAGAGTGCCGGAAAAGGCCTCTAGATTGGATCTCATGGTTCTGGAACTTGCGGCGGCTGGAAAAGTATTTCATCGACTCCCCTAGGGTTTTGGGGATTTTCGAGTATTTATAGAGGTGGATGTTGGTGGAGAAGGTTCCCATGGGCTCCACTACCCACCAGGGCGCGCATCTAGCCCCCTAGCGCGCCCTGGTGCCTCTGGGGCCCACGGGCCTCCTTCCGTGTGCTCCTTTTGCTCCCTGGGTGACTTCTGGGTAGAAAAAGTTCTCCAAAAAGTTTTGTTGCATTTGGACTTTTTTTGGTATTGATATTCTGCAAATTAAAAAACAATCAAAAATAGCAACTGACACTGGGCACTATGTCAATAGGTTACTCCCAGAAAAATTTATATAAAGTTGCTAGTAAATTTTTATCTTTACCTATTATATATATATATATATATATATATATATATATATATATATATATATATATATGTATATATATAATAAAGAGAATTGGGTTTCTGTCGTACGTCGTCGCCTGCGATTTTGCATAAAAGTCCCTCGGTTTATATGAAACTAACCCGCAGTCCTCGTTTTAATGGGTCTCTATATAACGTTTCAATTTTGCAAAAAAAACCCTGTACTTATTTGAATTCCACCCGCTGTCCTCCCGTCGTCTTATCCATTTCTCCTGCGACCGCGACGGCGGCTTCGCCCATTCCGTCGTGCGTCGGCGATGGCCGCCGCCGTGCCTCGCGCGGGAGGACGGAGGGCGCTCGCCGGGAGGATGGAGGACGGCGCGGCGAGGCGGGGCAGTGGTGGTGGCGTGTGCGGTGGAGACGGCGCGGCAAGGCCGGGCAGTGGCGGTGGTTGACCGGCCGTCGTGCCTCGCGCGGGAGGATGGACAACGCTCGCCGGGGCGTGTGCGACGGAGACGGCTTCTGCCGCGCGTCGAGGTGGAGCAGCAGAGGACGGGAAGGCAAGGAGGCAAGGTGGGTACGCTATGCACCAGGGCCGCCTTCGCCCTCCACCTCCTCCAAAAGCGCGCGCTCGCCGCAGGCGCTGGCGGTGGCGCGGCGGTCCTCGCCCGCGGGTGCGCGGGTGCGCGGAGGCGTCGGGGATCGAGGGAGCTCTCCTCCCTAGCAGCTGGAGGCGCTCGAGATCGAGCGAGTGGGCGAGGGGATCGGGGCCCCTGGTGGCTGCCTGCTTGGCGATTGCACGAGATGCTGCTCGGGCGTGGGCTGGCCGACTCGATCTCCTCGACCCAGGGCCCCGTGCTCGTCAGCGCCTGCCCCATCGCGCACGACTTCTCTGATCCAGCGCCAAATTCCGAGGACCATGCGGAGCTCGACCTGGAGGCACTCCACCTAATGGGAGGGCAGCACCAAGAACGGCAACAGCAGTATGGGCTTGCTGCCAGCAAGGTAGACTAGCTCCCCCCTCCATTTTTTGGGCATTTTTCAGTGTACATCACATGCTAAACTTGGTAGAACACTAAATCTTTAATCACATAAATTTCTCACTCATGCAGCTAAACAATTTGGACACAGATTTCATGCCTTGGAAGACTGCTTTGTGCAGATGGTGGAAGGAGGCAATCCAAACTTTGTCAGTGAAGTTCCAGTTGAGGAAAGAACAGAGAGAGGAAAGACAACAAAGGGAATTTGGTTAAAGCGAAAAACAGTTTCGTGTAAAACTCTCCACCCAGTCTCCCAGCTCAGCTCAGCAGTTGATTCAAGGGCGATAATCCGCAGGCATTTCGGCGAATGAGGAACCTAACCGACAAATGGATTATTTTTCTGAATCCTATTTGTTACATATGAGTCTACTGTTGATACATGTTTGTTAGGGATAACTTTGGCAATATATCATACAAGGATGGTTGTGGTACTCCGTCAGCAAAGCAACTCTGATCCCTCCAACTCTCAGGTTTTTTATTCCTCTACTTAATGATGCATGGGTGTGTACTTGGCTGGTTGGGCTACGTGGTTAGATTGATTTTCTGGAATCCTTTCAGATTGTTGGACTATACAGAGCTAAGATAGAAAACTTTCAGATGTTGTCCAGATTGCATCCTTCAATGCTATGTGTACTTCAATGCTTGATGTTTCCTCCCCAGGTAGAATATTAGTGTTGATTCCAGTATCGCAGATGCATTTTACCCAATTGTTTGTGCCGATTTGGAGGTGCACATAGTTTGTTCGGCGATTTGGCATGTAAATCCAGAGATTAAATTCGAGTGATACATACAAATTGTTCAAATTGCATTGCAATTTTATGAATCTATCATATGTGCTAGATTATATATCTATGTCAAGAAGGGATGCATGATGCCCCCCACTTTGTCGTGGCTTCGAATTAGTGGTGCCACGGTTATGTATATCTGCATGGTGTATATTCTAGGATCATGAAAGTCTCTGAATTAGTTTAATTTTTTTCGTTCTTTGGTTATAAATATATAATTTCAGGTTTCTAAGACTAACAGTTTTTTTTCTTTCTATAAGGAGTGAAAAAAATCATTTTTTTTGATTTTTGGTCATCCTTAAACTATTATTACTTTTTTCCCAATTTCTAACTTTAATCTCTACCTAATCTTCTCGTTGATTCACATGGTTCTTGATGCGATGAAAAGGGAAGTGAATTATCTCAGAGCCACCTTTATTACCATTCTTTCATGCTTGCATTACATATAAGACCATATATTATTTGCTAAATTACAACTGAAACACTCGACATGGTTCCTTGACTTATTTGCTCCTGTAGATTCTGAACTAGCAGTTCATTGAGGAGTCTAAAATGGTTCCCGGTGGTGTTTACATTGTCATGCTTACATCTGTTGGCTAGCAGAGAGTAAGCAAACCTTTTCTCTCTAATAAAGAGGGCCAGATGTCTGTACAAGTTCTTTTATTGTAGGTTCAGCTTTAGAGCTGTCTTCAGGAGGTCATGTTTTTCATAACCTGGATAATTTATATCCGCTTCCTGAACTCTGAAGTGCATAGGTTTTATTCTCTATTTTTAGTGGACTGAAGATTACAGTAGGTACTGAATCCTCATTTCCTCATTTTGTAACCCCCATTTGGTCGACCTGATCTGTCACATGCACAACACCAACTAAATAATCGAAAGGCATGTAGATGATGGGGTATTGTGGTTTGCAATAGAGAAGAGAAGGGTGTACAAAGCTTCTTCTAAGATTACCAAATTATTACAGCACGCTGACTGTAAAATAGACTAATTGTATGTCGGCTGAGAAGATAATATATTGTTTTGCATCAAATAGAAACGGGAACCTTGCTCCTTTTGAGGTGGGAAAGATAGAAGTCTGAAGATGAGAAGCATGATCTTTTCTTTGTCATGTTGCTCTACCTCTGTAGTGTCCGACCGTAACTTTCTCCACATATTTCATGCGCACTACGCCAATTTCTCTTTCACCAGATGATACAATATTGATTCAGTAGAAGGGGAAAAGGGGGAGTGGACATGGACATGGCTGTTCTGATCCTTGAGCTTGTGCGAGCTCGGATGAACAGTAAAAAATGGAAGATCAATTCAGAAATGCTGATTTTTTTTTGCCAAACATTGACAAATGTTTTGACTGCTTGCAAAGTTTAATCTTCGGATGACATTTGTGGTAGACATGGCAAAAAAAGCCAGAATCAATGCTCCAAAATGTCATTTTCAAAAGCATTCTGGAGCATCGATTTTTTTTGCTATGTTTTATACAAATGTCATCCTGCATTAAAACTTTGCAAGCAATGAAAACATTAATAAATACTTACTACAAAAATAGATTTCTTTGGTTTTACTATTCACCCTAGCTCACATGAGCTCGGGATCAGAACATCACTTTCATAGGTGGAATGTTTTACGCTAAATACTTCTATGTTGATATTATTGTTTGACAATTCTGAAAGGAGAAAAAAATGGCAAAATAATCCCTCAAAATTTATAGTGTGAATATGGAAGGTTTGATGATTTTGAGCCAGGTGCGGCACTAACAGTGGTAGTGAGCTTAGAGCGGGGAGACAGTGGTGGATGAAGAGCGGGAGGGGGAGGACGACGACGTAAAAGATCGGTAGAAATAAAAAACAAATGTTGCTTAATGTGCATGAGGATCATAAAGATGTATGTTTTACATGACTGAAGTTGGACCACTAGAATATTTATACCCGTGGAAACACAAGGGCAATTTACTATACCTAATAATAAAGTCATCAGTATTTCTGACGGCACGTCGCATAAATCGCCCCCTAAGTTGCAAAATATTACCCATCGATGCCACCTATAATTGACAAACGTTTCACACAGGGGAATTCCCCGCCTGGGCCGGCCCATGGATCACGCTGGGAGAGGACGCAACATGCCTGTTTGGCCCGGCCCATGTGCGGGCGGCCTGTTTTAAAATTTCGTTTTTTATTTTTAGTTTTTCATTTCCATTTTCAATTTTTTCTCCTTTAAATAATTTCGTACTTCAAAAAGAATTTTAAAATAAAAAAGAGAATTTTCCAAATAAAATGTTCAATAAATCATAAAATGATTGTGGATTAAAAAATGTGTGTAATTTTTGAAAATAATATTCGCATATTCAAAAAATGTTCACAATTTCGAAAAAATGTTTGCACAATAAAAAATATTCCTGATGATTTTTAAAAAAAACTCATGTACTTAAAAATGTTAATGAAATTGAACGAAATTGTTCATCAAAATGTTATCAGTGATGCAGCAAAATGTTGTCATGGCCTTGGAGATTATGATTTGTTTTTCTCCCGTTGCAACGCACGGGCCCTTTCGCTAGTGAATATAAAACATCTAAGATTGATAATATAATAGTATGAAACAATCAAAAATTATAGATACGTTGGAGACGTATCAACAACCTCAATAAGAAATGTTCATCAAAAAATTTAGGGTGGGCATATCTGATAAGTGTTGGCCACAAGAGATGGCATTTGCGAACGTTAGTCTGGTAGTTTCAGTGTATTTAGAGAACCTGGCTTGTTCGCAAAACTACAATGGCATTTCTTTAATTTTGAGTGTAAAAAAGTCATACAAATTGCACCGTAGGATCAAGATCATGTGGCAGTTAGGGTGTTCACTGATAGTTTCTCATTGGTGAACGATCACTAGTTACTATTTTCGCATTTTTTATCCACCACTCATCCATCAAACCAAACACATACTTGGCTATCTCCAACCACCTATCACCCTACTCAATCAACCAGAAAAGGAAAAGTGCTCAAATCAACCAGCTGATCCACGTAACGCGTAAATCACCTCGTCATGTCGTCGTTTGTCCCCTGTGAGCCCCAAATGCACACACGCCTTATTCTTTTCCCTCTCCCCTTTATTCTACCTTCGTCCTCAACTCACGTTTTTTTCTTCCATCTCCTTCCACCTCGCCTCGTGATTCTGTCTTTTTTCTTCACAACCCTGCTGCGAGCGGAGGCGTGCTGCGAGCCGTGAGTACTGGAGTTGGGAGCATGTCCGCCGGAGTTAGGGAGTGCTCGATCTCGTCAATGCTGCAACCAATGGGAGCACCACCGAGACACGCAACGTTGCGAGGGAGCTGCAACGGAGAATCGTCAAGGTTGTCCCATTGATGCTGCAAAGAAGCTATGACGTGCCGCCGGTGCTACGCTGCAGTTGCATTGAAGCATAACAACTACCGCCGGTGCTGCGATGGGAGATGTGATGGGGACGTTGATGCTGCGATGGAGCACCATTGCTCCGCTGTTGGAGGTGCAATGAAGCACCGCAGGCTTACATCGGTGCTGCGATGAAGCTGCGGTCAATCGTCGGTGCTGCGTTGGAGCACCGTCACGCTGGTGTGGTGCTGCAATGAAGCATCGCCGACTTTTCGTCGGTGTTGTGATGGGCTGCGATGGAGCGCCGCCGAGCTAGTGTTGGCGCCGCAATGAAGATCGCTGCGTTGCCGTTCCTATGAGTTGGGCGACACTGCTTTCCTTCGGCGACACTCATTTTTTTCTTCGATGCGGCTAGAGGTGATGGGATGAGGGCAATGCGCCATGAATTGACTGATCCAATGTCTATGAAGGGACAAATCCGATGGTTCATGATGCAACTAATTTAATCAATCGGTTGATCCGTAGCATCCCCAACGAAAAAAGAGGCTATCCCTTGTCAGGTGGGGATATCCACATCCATTCAAACCTAACCCACGAAGCAAACGAACCCTGGTTTTTTCAAACCTAAATACATATTAGTGCGCATGTGGTCGACGCGCTGCTCGAGCGGCCGACGCCACACCGTACGATGGCGTGGATGGGATCGTGCGGTCGCGCGCGGACTAGGTGTTTTTTTGTCAGTTTTGGACGCGCCGCTTCTCCCGCACCCCTGGTTCGATTGTGCCGAGGCGCATCGCGCGTACCCCCCGATGGGCCCGCCATGTCAGTGACTGCGTGGATACCTCTGTTAGTGAGCGTAGACAAACAAGTGGGCGGTGGGCAGTTTTGAATTTCGTGCCACTTCCTCCCCCCCCCCCATCCACCACCCGTCACTGCTACATTCCCCTCTCCCCTCCCCTCCCTTCCCCTCCCAATTTGCCAGTAGTTGCCAGATTCGCTGCTGGATCTCGCCGTCGGTGACGTTGAAAGGTGCGCAGGAGGCGGAGGCGCAGCAGGGGGAGGCACCCGCTGCTCGTCGTCGGCTGAGGTACGCTCGCTGCTCAACCGCTCGCTCCTTCTCCTCGCGTGCCGTACCGATTTCGCCGCGCGCCTTTCAGATGGAGGTTGCGGCCATAATGCTCTTGTCGCGCCCCGTAGTGCTGCTGCGGCGATCGTTGTAGGAGAGGCCTCGCCCGTTGCGCTCTCGCCGCGCCCATAGCGGGGGAAGTGGTGCTCGTGCTGCTCCCACCGCGCTCATAGCCGCAGAGGCCGCGATCGCAATGCTCTCGCCGCGTCTGTAGCATGGTAGGGCGCGTCATCTAGGCTTGCTCCCCCAGCGCTCTCGCCATGTTGGGCCGCGCGCCGTTGTGCATAGGCCGCGACTGTTGCGCTCTCGCCCTTTCTGTTGCTGGGAGGCCGCGCCCGCTAGACTCGCTCCGCAGTGCCTGTAGTGGGGGCGGCTTAGCCGACAATAGATCTAGCGTCCGTGCCCCTTTTGCACAAGTGAATCGAAACCCTAGGTACCGTTGCATTTTAGTTGGTACTTTAGTTGGTGGATATTTCACCATGGCAGTTGAATCCGTTCGATTTTTTTCATGCCCAGTTGCACAACGATTTGTTTGCGGTTGGCAACTGCACTATAGTAGTTGTAGAGTGAATGTTTTCATTACTCTGTTGCACAACGAGTATATTGTAGTTGGCAGTTGCACAAATAGGAGTTGCATAACGAGTTTCGTGCTGAAACTTGACATTTGTCCAGATACCCAATTGGCAGTTCCAGCTACATCAGTTGGACACACCAGGTGCATCAGTTGCACACATCAGTTGCACACCTTTACATCAGTTGCACACATACATCAGGTGAATCGGGTGCACACATCAGTTTCACCATGTGATGGTTGACTCTACATCAGTTGCACACATCAGGTGCATCAGTTGCACACATCAGCACTACGGGGCATCAATTGCACACATCAGGTGCATCAGTTGCACACATCATCTGCCATAAACACATTTTTAGCAGTTATAGGTACAGTGGTTGCACATATTCAGGTACCTATGTTCTGCAGGTTTTATACTTGGCATTGGACCAGTTTTCCAGCTGGTAGATCTAGATTCAATAGTTGGACACAGCTGGGATATGTGTTCTTTAATTTTTGACTCGGTATTACCATATCTGAGTTGGCAGAACCAGGGTCAATGTTTAGCAAAACCAGGGTCCAGTTGGCACAAGATTCTTTTTGGAATGTCTTAGTGGTGGGGTGCTGGTTTTTTATGCATTTGTTTAACAAGTTTTGTTAGTGCTTTTTGAGCTGCAATTTTTTTGTATGTGCAAATTAGAGTGATTTTGTCCGGATCTTTTTTTTGCAGTGACAATGGTCGAAGAGGGAGATGCCGGTGGAAGTGGGGAAGAGGTTGTTTTCTATAAGCTCAAAAAGAGAGCAAATATGATCGAATATATTTGCTTGTTTTCTTTTCTCTTTTTTCCTTCTCTGTTCTTGATTTTTGGTTTTTGTTTCTGTTGAGCTATGCAGAGGATTTCATCAAAGTATGTACAGCAGAACAGGAAAAGGCCTGCTCAGCGGTGTCCTCCTACCGACCCCGATGATGGTAATGAAGTAGGGGTAAGTTTTGAATACGCAATGAACAATTTTGAGTTTTTGTAAAAGAAATTCAATTTTTTATTTTTTGTTTTCTCTGTTTTTATTGATTTTTTTAACATGAGGCATCATTTTGGTTATTTTGTAGGGGGGATGCTAGTGCATCCCATGCTACAAAGCGAGCCAGAACAAAAGGGAAAGGGAAGTCATCTGATGGGGGTGGCCCAACCTCTGCAGAAGCTGATGAGGTACCTTTTTTGTATATTTCTTTTTTCAGTTGCACAGTATGTTGGTACTAGTTGGCACCTGTGTTGTTCAGTGTTGCATATGAAAAAGCATATACTTGGCTGTTGTGTTTAACCAGCATTTTTCTTGGCTTACATTTTTTTGGGTGCAAATTTGAAAGTGTCGTATACTACCATGTCAAATCTGAAAAGTGTTGTTTAGTGTGCAACTAGTCTTTCTTTTATGATAGATTTTGGAATCTCCTTACCTACATTGTCATTTTTGAAAGTTGGCACCAATTGAGCACACAGCTGCACAAAATCATTATACATTTTTGGACAGTTTTTTAATTTCAGAGGGTGTACATGTCAGTTGCACAATAAGGTATAATAGTTGCACAACAATCAACCTGTGGTTGCACAACAACCAACTACGCGGTTAGTTAGACGTATGTGCGCGGCGGGAGCACAATTTTTCTGTATTCATTTCCCTTTTTTTGTCTCAGGCGGGTGAAGTTGGTGTTGAAGGGAACGAAGGAAACGTTCCTCGGCGGCGTTCACAAGCTGGAAGGATTAGGGCATCACCAGGGAGATTTGTGAAGATTAACAACGATTTGGCACCTATTCAGAGATCTTTCTTATATGAGAAGATGTTAGGAGGTTTGGTAAACCTAGCAGACACACTGCCTTCTGACTTGAAGAAGTTCGTAGTCCAGGCATACGACCCAGCCAGTTCAGCTTTGGTATTCCCAGGCAGGGGAACTATTCCAGTAGATGCTGCTAGTGTGCACAAGAACTTTGGTTTACCAGACAGAGGGCCGCTGCTGAAATACATTGTTGAAAAGGAGTCTGTTAAGGCTTTCAGTGAGATGTTCAACCACACCGGGCCACCCAAACACCCCACGGTCACCGAATTCACCAAGACAATGAAAGCTATGAAGGGCACAACTGATAACAAGTTCCTCATTGGGTGGCTTGCAGTTGCTTTCAGCACCTTTTTAGCTCCTACAACTAGTCTCTCTTTGAGCCCACGTTGCTACAGCGTTGTGTTAGAACCCGATGTTCTGTTGAAGAGCAATGTGAGCTTGTTTGTTGTTGAGCACATAAATGAAGCATTTCGCAACATGGGTGAGGACAAACAAACAGTGTGTTGCTGCCTGTATCATTTGATGGTGAGCTCTAATTAATTGTATTCTGTTAGACACACCTTTTTCTAGATGTTTTTTGTGCTTTTTTATCACCAATGTTCTTATATGTTTATTTCCCCTTTTTTGTTTGTCTCTTGGGGATGGTGCATGTACAGATTCTCTACATTGACGCACTTGAGGTTGATTTGCGAATAAGTCACTGCGAAGTTTGAGCCAACGCCTATGATAAGAATCTAATCAGTAAGATAATGAAAAAGGACTTGATTTCGCCCGGTGTCTTTGGGAAACTTCAAGTGAGTTGGAAATTCTGCTCAAAGTCTGTATTTTTTGCACATGATTCTTTCACATACATGTAAGTAGTTGCGCAAGTCTATATTGATAGTTGGCGCACAGACTGAATAGAGTTGCACACATTCTTGTTTCATATTTCCTCTTTACAGTAACCACTTCCAGTTTGTACTTTTCATAGTAATTTCAGTCAGTTTTTTTACTTCTGAGGGCATGTGGTAGTTGCACAAGTTGATGTTGATAGTTGGCACACAGACTTCATGAACAGTTTGCACACATGCTTGTTTCATATTTCCCTTTAAAGTCCCACTTCTTATTTTTGTGACTTCACATAGTATTTTTAGTTACTTTTTTCTTGCTTCTAGGGCATGTGGTAGTTGCACAAGTCTATGTTGATAGTTGGCACACATGCTTATGACAGTTGCACACATGCTTGTTTCATACTTTTCCTTTAAAGTCCCACTTCTCATTTGTGACTTCACATAGGTTTTTCACTTTACCTTTTTTGCTTCTAGGGCATGTGGTAGTTACCCATATATAAAGTCTTTTTTCCTTGTTAGATACAGACAATATAGACTTGTTATTGTTGAAGTTAATTGTAGTAAAATGATCCTTTCTTTCTGTGAACAGCTCAAGGAGCAGTATAGAACCAAAGAGGATTCAACACTCTTCGGAGGATTACTGCAGGCAGAAGCGTTTGTGGCATCAAAGGTTCCAATGAGTTACAATCCTCATGTGAGTTATCCTTTTTTGCTCACCCACACTTTTTTTATTTAGAACAAAAATCATGTTTCTTTGTTGGTTTTACTTTTTCCGTGCCCAATGCATGCATGAGTTGCACAAAATTATTATCTCACCTTTTTTCCTAATTGAAATCAAACTTATGTTCTCACTTACAAAGATTCCATAACTCCTAGATACAAAATATGCTTGTTTTTTACTTCCTACTAACTTACCCCTACTTCAGTTGCACACTTTCAGCATCTCAGTTGCACACTACTTTCATATACTTGCACCAAACTTAGGTTTGCAGTTGGCACAGAAATATACTTTGATATACTTTTCATTATCTTAATTTTTTCTATTTTAAATTTTAAATTTTGTTTTATCTTCTAATGTTATACAGAAGAAGTTCAAGTTAGCAGGTATGGTTCATGGTCTATGTAAGCAATATCAGGCAATCTTGGCAACTTCATCAAAGGTTTTGCCAAGCTTGATGAAGAGGAACCAGATTTGTCTCCTCTCAAGGGCCCGCTAAGTGATCAAACAAAGGGTCAAAGCTCACACACTAGGCGACGAAAGCGTCAATCTACTGCCAAGCAATCAGAAGAGGTGGAGGGAAGTGAAGAAGAATAATTTGTAGAGGAAAGTGAGTCAGAAGAAGATGTTCACCCTGTAGTTGGCAATGATTCTGAAGAAAGTGATGATTCTGAAGAAGAAGAGGGGGATCAAGAGGGAAGGCATGATGAAGAACGTGATGATGGCAGTGACAACGATGATGATGATGATGACAGCGATGATGACGCTGACAACAATGAAGACAATGAAGAATTCGGTAATGATAAAGTGGAAGAGGAAGATGAAAAAGATGGTACAGACAAGGGGAAAGGTGAGGATGTCGAGAAAGGTGAGCAAGGAAAGCATGGGTCCAGTGATGATGACAGCGAGGAAACACATGACGATGACAGGGGGGCCTTTGATGGAGGTAGTGACAGTGGGAATGATGATGATGATCATGATGGTAAAGCTAGCGGTGTCAGCAGTTCAAAGAAGGCAAACACTTCTGGAGATGGAGGAAGCAGCAACTGCAGCAGCTCAATTGATGATAGTGTAACTCTATAGTTTTTCATCCGAAAGGACATGCGTTAGAAGGGTGAAGATCCAGAATTGGAACCAAAGCAGTTGTGCAAGAGGAAAGTTTCTCATTGTTTGACTTGTGTAGATCAGAGCCAGCAATCCCCAACAGATTTGACATCCCTTTGCTGGAAACTCATGCAATCTTTGACTTGAAAGAGAAGGATAATTCCTTTGAAAAAATCATAAATGATGGAGTAGAAAGCACTGAGGAAGAAATGGAAGAGGCAGGAAAGGGTTTGGACTGGATTGGCTCAAAAACCATGGTTGACAAGATATTGAAGGAAGGTGTTGCATCTGAAGATGCTTCATCGCCATGTGGTAGCAAGAGGACGGCAGCATCCCCACCGCGCCCACCCACTGTCCCAAAGCGCAAGAAGCTCGTGACACTTAGCAAGAACCTGGTGCTGGGTCAACCAAAAGATAAGGTTGCTGGTATGGGAGAGCAAAATTTGAAGAACAGAAGTAAATCAAAGGGAAAGGAGGTGCCAACTCCAGAGGCCAAGAAGGCAAGCACTGTTATACAAGTGCCAACCGTTGCGCATGTAGATGCCAAGCTCATCTCTACAACATGCAAACTCCCTGGTAAAAAAAGCAACAAAACAGTGTCTTTTGCCAAGGACACAAAGGTTGCAGAAATGGGAATAGAGTCGCCAAGCCATGCTATTAAGAGTGGATCAAACAATCAAGAGAAAGTTGTTAGTATGTAGTGTAGGAAGTCGGCAACCCCAACAGTTGATGTGGCAACTCCAGCTTCAAGTGAGCCAACTGTTTGTGCAAATAAGCCAACTACAGCATCAACTGCATACAGTACACCAGCAATCAAGGAAAGTGGAACCACCACTGTGCCAACAGCAAGAGGAAGTGAGGCATCTGGAGTTGTGTCTGACCTGCCCCCATCAGTCACCACAGAACCCCAAGCTGTCAGTGTGCCAATCCCGGGGACTGCATTGCCAACTCAAGCAGTCACCGTGCCAACCACAACAGTTAGTGTGCCAACTCCAACCCCAACCCATTCAGTCACCATAGAACCCTCAACTGTCAGTAATGTTGTGCAGGCTCAGAAACAACAATCGCCTACTTTCCGTGCTCTCGATCAACATGATACCCTTACACAAGAGCAAGTTTACGACCTTGTTTCGAGGTGTATACTGCCAAGACCACCGCCAAGCATAATTGGACGAACCAAGTCAGCAGGTGATGCACCCAAGGATGTCCAAGGAGAGAATAACAGCGTGCATCCCATTCATAGAGCATCATCAGCAAGATCATATCACGACAATGGGTTCTGCGACGCTCCACCATTTGACTTGGGTTTGGATCTTGATGATGACCCCCCAGTTGCCACAGTGGACAAGCCTAACAAATCACAAGTGACACCACAAGAGGCAGGGTTATCTAAGAGCAGCGGGCTAGATGATTGGTATTCAGAAACTGTGAGAGAGGTTTGTGCTGCTGCAGATAAGGTGGTCACTGGGAAGGCACCAATTCATATCATCATTTCGGATTCTCCAGACGAGTTTCACACCCCAGATGTGACAGGTGTTCTAGGGGGTGCAAGTGGGTCCGGCAGTACCACATCCGACCCACCAATGCAAAAACGCACAAGGAGGATAATCAAGCCAACTGTTGTCCAGAGGTCTCCCTACATCGACTACAATAAAACAAAGACGTTCACTTGCAATGAACAAGTGAACAAGCTTTATGCGGCAGTTCTCTACTATGTAAGGAATATACCTGGAGCAAACGTCATAGAAACAAGGTAAAACTATGCATTTTGTGGTAAATCAGTCTGTTACATTTTGCATCTTCATGTGTTTATTGATTTCTTGCACAAAAATGGTAATACGGTTGAACATCTTTTATTATCTTGTCATAGACATATGTAATAGTAGCAATACAGTAGTAATTCAATTTTTTTTGCAGTTGCAGAAGTCATCTTTTGTACTTGCAGTTCCATTCAACATCACTTCACAACAGTAGTTATACAGTTGGCACATCATGCCCTGCACACCTTAACTACAGTTACTCATTTTTTATTCACTTTTCACGCGTTTTACGACAACCAGTTAATCATGTTTTTTGTTCTTTTTTCTTTGCCCTCGCATTGTTTTCCGAAACAGCCCTGAAATCATTAACTATGATGGGTTCTTTCTGAGCCTAAAGGAGTTGGCTGACTCAATGAAGCCTACCAAGTGGCTATCTAATGGTGTTGTCGAAGCTGGTCTTATCACAATCAGGGAAAACTTACCTAAGGACTCAAAGAAGGTCATCATGCCACTTAGGGTTGCTGTAAGTTTAATGAGAACTGATGTTCTTGTTCATTGCAAGTTCCTTTTGTCCCTTTCCTTTTCTACAATGTGTTTTCTAAGACTCATTTCTTCAAATGCAGACACGCTTGCAACAAGGGATATACAATGCTGACGAGATTCATTCTAAAATTGAGAAGATTAATCACCTAGACCGTCAAGATATGGTCAGTTTTTTCTGGCCACACAACTTTGTGTTTTTTGAACTTTTCGTGTTGCATAATAGCTCTAGGCTTTTCACTGGTTAGTTCTGGACAACTTTTTACATTATTTTTTCCTGTGCTGTCAATATATGCAGGTGATGCTCCCTGTGCTCGAGTTCGGTGATCCCAATGATCAAGAAGGAGGTAGACACTATTGGATGTTTAACATCAACTTAAGGGATCAGCATTTCGAGGTGCTAGATTCTTGGAGGAAGCTCGACAACCCCGACTTAATGCACTGTGCTTCAACTATAGCGGGGGCGGTGAGGTGTTGAAGCAGCACTACCCAAAGCATAACATCAGTCACTTTTAGGTCATCGACATTGATGTACCCAAGCAACTCGGGAAGTAAGTTATGCATTCACGCCATTTTCAACTCTTTTCGTTTTTTATAGTTGGTTAGTGCTCCTTCCAACCCATCTAGTTGCACAAAGTAGTCATACAGTTGCACACAGATTAATGGGTAATTGCATATTTTTTCTGCACCAACCCAAACCATCAACTTGCACAAAGTATTCATACAGTTGCACACAGGTTAATGGGTAGTTGCACATTTTTTGCACCAACCAATTCATATACTTGCACAAAGTATTCATACAGTTGCACATAGATCAATGGGTAGTTCCACATTTTTATGGGACAAAGTTGCATGGTCAAGAACACGGTCTTGCAAAAGCAAGCTGTTAGTTTTCTTTTTACGATTATGGCCCCAACTCACGTCGAATAACAAATGTCTTTTTCCTTTTTTTTTCTTGCACAGCAATGAATGTGGTGTGTTCATGTTATTCAATACTAGCATTTGGAATGGGAGACAATTGCCAAACTACGAACCAAAAGAGTGCCTAAACATGAGGAGGATAATGACCTACAAGATGGTTGACTCTACTCTCAACAAAGCCCCATGGAAGGACGTTCTACGGTACAACAAGTTTTGTTTTTGCTCCTTCTTTTATCCGCTACCATCGGACTGCATGACAGTTGCACAATGGTACTCATACAGTTGCACACCTAGCACAAGTTCAGTTGCACAATTTCATCTGGGGTTTTTTGCCCTAGGTTGTACATTCTGTTTTCTTTTTGTACTGTTGTTTTGATGGTGTTTTTTTCCAACCCTAAGAATGATACAATTTTATCCTAATTTTATTCCTTTTCCCTTTTTCTATTTACATGGCATAGTACTTGGAGATGTTACGCTTGCACATACAGGGAAGATACTTGCACATTGATACTAATTAACTTGCACATCCCTTTTCGGTTCTGGTAAACCATGAAACAATCAATCAGTAAAGGACAACACACATAGTAACATTTTTTCTTTTTACTATGTTGCATGCGTAAATGTGTAAATTTGCCAACAGAGGTATAAATGGGTAAATAGGTAGCCTCACACATAGCAAAGTGATAGCATACACGACTTTTTTAACATGAAATACAAATGGGCCAGATGCTAAGTTTAAACAACATAAAGAAGAAGTTTCCAAATCAGTTGTTTGTTGCTGGATCTTCATAGTTCCATCCATGTCCTAACAGTGCAAAGCCAGAACTTTTTTTTGATGCTTCCTCCATTTTATCTACTGCTTATATGTCGCCAAGTTGTCACGCCAACTTCGTAGGGCAGCCAGCAACATTGTGCTTATTTGAGTTGCAGTAGCTGCACCTGTTTTTCCTTTTCGGGTGCAGTTCAAGAGCTGAATGATAGTGTCTACTCCTTGCCCTCCCTTTTGCAGTTGACTTTGGCGGATCCCTAGGAGTTGCAACCTCATCGTCGTTGCTCGTAGGCAACATCCGCTCAGTGCAGTTAGTATGGCCCTGTGTTGTGTTACCCATAGGAAGAGATGCCGAAGCATTACTCACACGTGGCCCACCATGACCCATCGAAGGATTCTATTCAGCACGACCCATGGGAGGAGGCACTGGAGCATGAGCAGCACGACCCATGGGAGGACATGGTGGACCACGACCAGCACGTTCCATGGGAGGAGGTGGTCCACCACGGCCCATGGGAGTAGGCGGTGGAGCACGTCCAGTAGGGGTAGTTGCTGGAGTAGGCCCTGTAGATGTAGGCGGCACGGGAGGATTCTGGTTGTTATCACCAGCGGACGGACTTGCCTCTCTTGCAACCCTTTTTTCCTTCTAAACTTGTTCAGCTGCACAATCTCTGTCCGCGCTGCACGCATGTGTTTATCAACAATGCCTTTTGCTGCATCAAAACCACAATCAAACTTTGCTAGTTTTTGGAAGTCTGAGGTCATGTTAGCATGCCTAATTTCTTTTAGAGAGGCAGGAGGCATTACATCAGGTTGCTGGCTAGTGGCACTTGGCACACTTGGGACAGCAATTGGCGTCCAACGCGTCAACATGTACTGCTCCGGGATGACATCAAGCCCGATATGTGTGAACACTTTCAGTATGTGGCAACAAAGGATGCCATCCCTCTCCATTTTGGTATACTCACACAAAAATTGTCCCTCAGGTATTTTTTCCAACACCAAGTAGTTCTTGGAACCATACTTCACAACCCATTTCGCATTTGGTCTCAGCTCAAACGTTTCCACACCAATTTGGAATGCATTGTAGCGTCCAATCTTCGAAAACTCATCACGGAACTTGCAGTAAAGATCTCTATTATATGTCTTGTATGCCTGCTTCTCTATTGGGAATTGTGACCACATGTCAAGATCCAGATGTTTTGTCCTGTAGTCATTGCATCCTTCCTTGACGAGGATGTGTGTCTGTATTTTGTGGTATTGCTTCACAAAGTTTAGAATTGACTTGTGAGGGTTGACATACAGCTTCAAGACTGCATTGAACCCCTCACTTCGTTCTGTAGACTGCAAGAACGGGAAAAATCTTTGCTTGAAGTAACATGGCACCCAAGTGTTCCTATATTCGTATAGCTTCTCAAAATGGGTTTGTGTAATTGCCTCATATTTCACCATCAACACAGCCCAATTCTGTTCAAACTCATCTGGTGTGAAACTGGAATCAACGCAAAGGTTGAAATCTTCAGACAATCCCGGGTTCCGGCCTAGCAACCATCCAACTTTCTCTTGAGCTTTTTTCATGAGGTGCCACCGACAACATCGGTGCACACTTGTGGGAAATATGTTCTTTATGGACACTTTCATTGCCACATCCTGATCAGTAATGATGTTATCTGGTGCCCTTCCATTCATAGCCTCTAGGAAAGCTCCAAAAACCCAACAAAGCTGGTCTCCATTTCTTGCCTCACAAACGCACAGCCCAACATGAAAGATTGCCCATGAGGGTTGATTCCAATGAACGGAGCAAAAGGCATGTTGTACATATTGGTCATGTAGGTTGTGTCAAAGGAGATACAATCATGATATGCCTCCGTATAAGCTTTCTGTGCCAAGCCATCCACCCAAAAAATGTTCTCTGCCCTTCCTTCGAGATCATATTTTATCTTATAGAAAAAGTCTGGATCATCCTTTTGCAACTCTTTAAAATGCTCAATTGTCTGAATAATGTCCCCCTCTTTTGTTGAGTCTTTGGAGAAGCCAACACATAAGTTTGTTATTGCTTTAGGTCCATATGGTACATTTAGCTCCGAGCCATAAAACTCTGACATGATAGTCATCATGCGGCCTACAGCGAAGAAAGTTGATGTTAGATAGTTGCACACTTTACAAACAACAGTTGCAGACTAAAGAACAATAGTTGCACAAATGTTGACATGTGGTTGCCATAGAACTTATTTTTCATTGTTTCCCCCCTTTTTATTGCACGATGCAAAATAATTTAGCAATTTTTTTCTAGCATCAGTTGCAGAGATATGAACACTAGTTGCAGTCAACAAGGTTCAATTGCATCGATGAGGAACACTAGTTTGCAGATACATATGGAGTTGCCATCAAAACTATGACCATTTTGTGCAACTATACATTATTCAATCAGCAAGTAATTCCAACTTGTTTGTTTTGTTTGTGGTAGTTCTTTTTTCATAAATACTCAATCCTGGTTGCACAACACAGTGTATGTAATTGCACACCCCCCCCCTGCTGCTAGTTGCACACTTGACATATCAGCATTAAACAACAATGTAGTGTGAAGTTTGGAGTTTTTTGGGAGGTGAATGAGAACACGCCTGAAGTCAGGTTGCAGTTGTGGAGTATCTCTAGGAACTTCTTTTCCTCCGGCGGTATACCCATGTGAGATCGCAAGTATTTGGAGAGTGAAGGCTTGGGGACCAAAGGATGATTATGATCACGGACAAAGTGGGTTACTTCCTACCGCCCATCCTTCAATTTAACCAGCATTTTTGCCTTACATTGTGTTTGTTGTATCCTTTCTCTCTTGCGCTTCTTCTTATTCTTCTTTTTTCCACTATCCTCTCCATTGAATATTGGCACTTCTTCCATTTCTTCTTCTTCATCCAAAGTTTTTGGGTCTGGTATAGGATCTAGCACAGGTGGCAATTCAGCTCCTGCATCATCCTCTTTTGGCTTCCTAAACTTGTTACATGCAAATTGCTGTTTCTCCAATATGTTGGTATAAAAATTCTTCTTTGAAGTGTTCATCTTAATAGAGAAACCGATTTTTAGGGCATAATCATTGTAGTGATCCTTAGCACCCTGCAGAGTGTCAAATCTCATCCCAACAAATGGCTCCATTGGTTGAGAACCAGCCTCATCTTCATCCATATCATTTCGA
Organism: Triticum dicoccoides; assembly: GCF_002162155.2. Classification (NCBI taxonomy): domain Eukaryota; kingdom Viridiplantae; phylum Streptophyta; class Magnoliopsida; order Poales; family Poaceae; genus Triticum; species Triticum dicoccoides. Next base: position 334,709,829 of record NC_041381.1, on the reverse strand, counting down.
TCAATGCTAGTTGGCCCTGCCCTTAGTTCTGTTTTAGTAGGTCCTACAACTGTGGTGTTTGTTTCCTCGAGTGTATGGCTTTCTGATTGCATGTTGACATCAACATCATTCATGAAGCCATGATCTTGATGAGGCTGTGTGAAAACCCCTGAATGTACAAACTCGACATCATCATTTGGCAACTCACTGAGATTGGGAGGCAACACACTGAGGTCTATCATCCTTGAAAGCTGCTTCAACCTGCATTTTGTTTCAACAAAAAAGTCATTAACAAGCTGTATTGGGGCATAGTCGCTAGCAATTTGAAGGCATGAATTTAACACCGTTACAATCATTTTTTTGTTTCGAAGACTGCAAGTAGTCAGTTTTTACATAGCTTTTTTATCCAGATACAGCTTTCTTCATAGTAGTTGCACAAAGGTGCCATAGAATTGCACAATTTTTTCATACTAGTTGGCACAAACTATGAGCATTTTCTAATCACACAAACACAATTTTTTTGACATTGTTTTATAATACAAGCTGGATAAAAATGTAGCATACCAGTTGCACACAAGTACTTTAATTGGAACAAGCATCATTTCTAGTTGGACAATATAAGAATATTCAGGCACTAGTTACATATTTATTGACCATCCTTTTCTGTTTTTAGTATCTACAATGTGCAGTTCTAAGAAGGAAGGGAGGGCATGATTTTCTTAGATGAATGCAAGTGGTTTAGTGAAAGTACTTAGTAAGTTTTTCTCCGGATACTGTTTTTTTGATAGTAGTTGCACAAAGGCAGCACAACATTTGCACAAAAGTGTCATAGAATTGCACAATTTTTTCATACCAGTTGGCCAAATTGATGTGCAGTTCCAGTCACACGAACACATTTTTTTGACATTGTTTAATGATACAAACTGGATAAAAATGTAGCATACCAGCTGCACACAAGTAGTATCAAAGGTGGAACAAGCATCATAGTAGTTGGACAATATAAGCACATGTTTCAGGTAGTAGCTACATTTTTATTGACCATTTTTTTGTACCTACAATGTGCAGGTCTGACATGATAGGGAGGGCATGATTTACTGCAGATCAATGCAAGTGAACATATCAAGCAAGGTCTGCTACAACAACTTCAAAGATAAAAGCAAAATCAGATTTGAACTATATTTGTCTATAGCTATTTTAGTTCCTAGTTAGATTTGCACAGATGGAACAACGGTTTGACAGGTGTGTTTTTTAGAATTTGTGATGGCAGCGTGTGAAAGCTATTTCCTAAGACCTATATTTGCAGACTGTTTTTTATCAGAACATATCGTATATTTGCTCGTCATCGTATATTGGTTGTTTTCTTCCATATATTTTCAAGTTCCTTTCGAGGTTGGACAGTTTTGTGCCTTTTTTATATTTTCCCAGTTGCACACTTTGTGAAACATAATTGGATGCTACAACTGGGTTAGTTGCACAAAATAGTTTCAGAGTTGCCTGCTTCAGTTGGCAACTGAGTTGACACACATCACTCCTTCAGTTGCCTACTTTATTTGGCTTAGTTGCAGGAAAGTGACCTACTGGTTGCACAATTTTTTCCTAAGACCTAATTTTTTGCACAATTTTTCCAGTTGCACAGTTTGCGCTTATAGTTGGATGCCACAACTGGGCTAGTTGCACAAAATAACGTTTAGAGCTGCATACTCTGCTGGGTTGGCACACATTTACTCCTTTAGTTGGCTACTTCACTTGACTTAGTTGCACGAAAAAGAAACTACTGGGTGCACAGTTTTTCCGCAATACACGAGTAAAAGATGCATGCAAGGAATCATTACAAGGGCAAGTAGACAAGAGAGAATCAGGAAGAAGATGGGCAAATTTTCTCACCTATGGATCTCCAGGTAGGTTCTTTTTTCGCCCTCCTCCTTTTGATCTGCTTTTCTCTTTATTTTTTTTCTGATTTCTAAGCCCTCTTCTTTTTCTCTTCTCTTATTTGTCCCTGAGAGTCGCCATGGTCATTCTTCTCTCCTGACGATGAAGGAGGATTTTGCCCCCTGGGCAGATCCTTCTTTCGTGGGGAAGAAGAAGATGGCCTGGGGGCAGGTGCACGTGATTTCGCGCGGTTTTGTGAGGAGGGTGGGGTTCAGAGGCAGGTGCACGTGATCCCGCGGCCAGCTGTCCTCGCGGGGGTTGTTCACGCGGCGGGTTCTAGCGGTTTTCGTGGGCATGGTTTCTGTCTGAGGCTGTTTTCGCGCGGGGGACCAGACGGTTGCCTTTTTTCAGAAGGACCAGGCGGTTGCCTTTTTGGGTGGGCGTTGGCTAGCGATCCCAGGGCGGCCGGCCCACTAGACGCGCCTTTTTTTAAAACAAGAGGAAAGTATCGTTTTCCCCCTCAAATCCTGTCTGATGGACCGATTTCCCCCCAAAGTCTAAAACCGGATCAATCAGCCCCTAAACTCTCCAAAACCGGATCAATTCTCCCCCATGGTGGTTTTGCACCAGATTTAGGTGGTTTTGACTAGTCTCCTTGCTGACTGGACAGTGCTGACTTGGCAGATTTCAGGTGTTTTCATCGATTGGGGGAGCCGGTCGACCAATCAGCCCCCAATTCAGGTGATTTCGGTCCATGTGCATCGACCAACCTCCCTGTGCCTGGACGACGACGCCCAACCTGGCCGCGACGGTGTCAAGCACGCCAGCGGCGTCCGCCGACGCCACCATGGCGTCCGCCTTGCCACCGGCCTCCACGCCGCCCGATGGTGAGTCAACCGCCCCCCTTTCTTTCCCGTCGAAGTCATCTACTGCATGATCTTAGTTTAGGAGAAATCAGAGCTGCGCTTAGAAGTCATCTACTGCACCCAATTTTGTTGCCATGGCAGGCAGATGGTGGAGGTGTAGGGTAGATCATAGGAAGATTGTTTTTATGGGTAGGTCCTGAGCTATGTAATGAGGTAAAGATTGTTTTTTTGGGCAGGTCTTGTCGATGAGGCAGCAGATGAAGAAGAAATAAGTTATGTGTCACTACATTATTTTGGCAAATTTGAGACAGTGGATGGATTGCTTGTATACAACGGAGGTCTGATGATTACTTTTCCATTCGATAGGAAAAGCCTAAAGTTTGAGCTTTTGTTGTCTTATGCTCAAGACATGTATCATGTACAAAGAGGACATTGTAGGGGGGATTATAGTTACAAGATGCACTGGCTTGTTCCAGGGAAAAAACTGAGTGAGGGTTTGCAATTTATTTTTGATGATTCAAGTGTGGAGAAGATGGGGAATGCAACACCTATTGGGTCATGTGCAGAGATCTATGTGGAGGAAGTGCAGTTGTGTGAAGAAGCAGTAAAGTAGTTGCAAAACAGAGTAGATGATGTGCCTGTGGTAGATGATGTGCGTGTGGTAGTTTCAGAAACATATTCCAAGCATAAAGGTAGCAGATTTGCATTGGTAAATGTGGATGCTGTGGAGACAAACATGGTCGATGAGATGTTTTTATCAAATGTAGCAGCTTTAGCAGAACAAAGAGCAGAGCCAGAAGTTGTTGTAGGTGTGAAAAGGACAGCTGCTGAGGAAGAAAATTTGAGGATAATAAGTGAGGCTAATGACTTTCTTACTACATTTGAGAGTCCAGTGAAGATTAAGAAAAGTAGAGCAAGTAGAGTTGCAGCTAAAAGAAGAAAAGTACCTCTTGCAGCTCCAGTTTCAGCAACTACATCTTCAGGTGCAGCTCAAGGTGCATGTGCTCCTCCTCCAACTCCAGGTGCAGCCCAAGGTGCATCTTCTTCATGTCCAGGTGCATCTTCTTCATGTCCAGGTGCATCTTCTTCAGCTCCAGTAGGAAATAAAGCAAAATCTGCAAAGACCAAAGCAGTAGCAGGTACACCACAGAGAGGAACAATGCCACAATTTACTCAAGCACAGAACCCAACAGCTACTTCTGAATTTGAGTATACATCTACAGATCATGTTGAAAATGGAACAAGTGCTAATGAAGTATTACATGAAAATGTAAAAGAAGGAGAAGAAGGTGACGATGAAAGTGACATTGACTACCAGCCTTTGTCAGAGCACAGTTCTGCTAAAGAATCAGAGGCAGAGAAATTAAGGAAATTAGCAAGGGAAATTAGGAGGCAGAAGAGAGCAAAGAAATTAGGGGATGCTGTGGGGCCTGTCATCAAAGATAATAATGTGATTGAAGGATTGTCTGGTGATGAGAAGCTGGATGGCATAGAAGATGATGTTGTGTCATCAGATGATGACTGCTCTTTTGATGAGGAAAGTGATGGTGAGGGGGCCACACAGCTAGTGAGAAGGAAAAGTGAATGAAGAAAATATGACAGCAAATCAGAAATTCCTACATTTGAGATAGGAATGGTTTTTAGAGGAAGACATCAGATGAAGAAAGCTCTAATAAAATATGGCATTAAGAAACATGTGCATATTGCTTTCACAAAGGATGAAAATCATAAAGTAGGTGCAAAGTGTACTTGGCCTGGCTGCAACTGGATGATCTATGCTTCTAAAACTACTAGAAATAAGTGGCTACAGGTGTCTACCTTTGTAGATGAGCACCATTGCATTCCAAGAAGAGATAACAAACTGGTCACATCAACTGTTATTGCTACAAAATATGGCAGGCTTATAAGAGCAAATCCAAATTGGAAGTTAGAAGATTTGAGGAAAACTGTACTTGAGGACTTATTTGCTGATGTGACAGTTGCACAGTGCAAGAAGGCAAAGAGAATGGTCATGCAGAAACTATTGCATTCCACTGAAGGAGAGTACTCAAAATTATTTAATTATCAGTTAGAGCTGACGAGAACTAATCCTGGAAGCACAGTTGCAGTGAAGTTGGACCATAATGAAAAGGATGGGTCATATGTATTTCAAAGGTTTTACATGTGTTTTGATGCCTTGAAGAAAGGTTTCTTGGCAGGTTGTAGAAAAGTTATTGGCCTTGATGGTTGTTTTTTCAAAGGTGCTTGCTATGGACAGATGTTGTGTGCTATAGGAAGAGATGCAAATAACCAGATGTATCCTATTGCTTGGGCTGTTGTGGAGAAAGAAAATTATGAGTCATGGTTCTGGTTTCTTGCCAAAATAAACCAGGACTTGAAAATAAGCAATCAAGGAGATGGATATGTATTTATGTCAGATCAACAAAAGGGACTTATAGGGGCAATGGAGGACATTTTTCCTAAAGCTGAGCATAGAATGTGTGCAAGACACATATATGCTAATTGGAAGAAAAAACACCCAGACCATGATCTTCAGAAAAGGTTTTGGAGATGTGCAAAATCACCAAACAAAGTGATTTTCAACTACAACAGGGCCAGGCTAGCACAATTTACTGTTGAGGATGCACAAGATATGATGAACACTGATCCAGTACATTGGAGTAGGGCCTACATGAAGCTGGGGTCTAATTGTGATTCAGTTGATAACAGCATGTGTGAATCTTTCAACAACTACATCCTGTTAGCTAGGTACCTTGCTATTGTCTCAATGCTTGAGTGGATCAGGTGCAAAATTATGGTGAGGGTACAAGGAAATAGAGGGAAGTCAGTTAACTGGAAAGGAACTATATGTCCCAACATTTTCAAAAAACTGAAGCAAAACATAAGGAGATCAGGTTTCTGCCATGTGCTGTGGAATGGGAAAGATGGATTTGAAGTGCAAGAGCATGAGAAATTCAAATTTACTGTTAACTTGCAGCTCTGGACTTGCTCGTGTAGATATTGGCAGCTGTCAGGTTTACCCTGTTGCCATGCCATTAGTGCTATCTATAAAACAGGACAGAAAATTGATGATTATATTGCTCCTTGCTACTCCATAGAAGTGTACAACAAGATATATGATCATTGCTTACAACCTTTGGAGGGAGAGGAGAGTTGGCCTATTTCAACAAATCCAAAGCCACACCCACCTGGTCACATTAGCTTGCCTGGAAGGCCTAAAACAGAAAGAAGGAGAGAGGAAGGAGAAAAACCTAAGGGTACTAAGATGAGCAAAGTAGGTGGCAAGATCACTTGTAGTTCTTGCAAAAGGCAAGGACATAATAGATCAAGCTGTAAGAACAATGATGCAGCTAAACATCATGGAAATGCTCATTTGGTCAGAGAAGCTGCAAAACAAAAGAAGCAAGACAAAGAGGCTTTTGATGCTCTTCAGACTCAGAAAGCTGTGCTTGAAAAGCAGGTTAAGATGACACTTGTTAGTACTAATGAAAAATTGGTTGCTTTTTGTTTCTACTAATGAAAACTTGGTTGCCTTTTTGTTTATACTAATGAAAACTTGTTTGCAGGCTGTTGATATAAAAGGCAAGGCAATGGCTGTGCAACCTAGGCCAAAGAAATTGGAAGTTAGAAGAAAACCAGGAACCCTGAGGATCAATGAACCTACAACTCAACAAAGCTCACAGCCAAGCTCTCAACAGAGCTCACAACCAAGCTCTCAACCTAGAGTTCCACAACATTGTGTGTTCAACCTTGCTGCATACAAGGAGGCACTAAATGCTAAGAAAGGGCCATCCATTTGATTACAAAATTTGTGATACTGTGCTAAATTTGTGCCAAACTTGTCCTAAATTTTTGCTTCTGTTAATTTGAGGCACAATTTCTGCTACTATAATTTTTTGGATTAAAACAAAGAGGACAACAGAGTTGAAAACATTTATGCTTGAACATCTTCAGTACATTTGATAGTGCATACATAACTGCATTTGTCCAGTACCTAACATACAAACTTAACATAGAAACTTAACTGCATTTCTCCAGTCCTGACTACAAACTTAACTGCATTTCTCAGTGCATAATGAACTAGACACTGAACTAGAAACTTAACTTCTCTGTCTTCACTTCTGCATGTCCTTCATCTTCTTGATGCGGTCGGAGTGGCGAATGCCGACGCGGATGTAAGTCTCCGCCTCGATTGGCATGCTCCTGTCGCCGAGCTGCGGGATCACCGGCGCCACCACGTACACGTCGTCGTCGGCAGGCGCCACCTCCCCCTCGCTGCCGTCCTCCACATCCACCACCACCTGCTCCTGCTCGCTGTCCTCCACATCCTGCTCCTGCTCGCTGTCCTCCAACACATCTTCACTGCACTCTCCGTCGCTGTCAGAGTGCACAATAACCTGCTTCACTGCAGCTGGTACAGCGACCACGACGCCGACGAGACCTTCAACTGGAGGTGGAGGGGGGCGACGGTGGGAGCGGTACTCGTACCACCTGGCACGCTGACGCGGATCTGGTGACTTCTCCGCCTCATTCATAGCCCAAAGGAAAACAGAGATAGCTGGAATGGGACGGCTGTCGGGGAACATTGTCTTCTTCTCATCATCAGTTGCCACAACGATGAGGCCCCTAGCGTGGTCCACGCACATCTGCAAGCTCGGAAATCTGTTGCAGATCTCCTCCACATCGGCCCTTTTCTCTGAATCCCCCTTGCATAACCTGCTCACAGTTTCCTCCCACCGATCTTGAGAACGGCGAACATCTCTTGCAGTCTTCTTCTTGGGCGCCATCGCCGGCGTCGAGAAGCGATGGGAGTGGGTGGGCGAGAGGCGAAGGGAGTGGATGAGAATGGGGAACGGCGAGTGGATGAGAGTGGGTGGGCTAGTGCTGTCTGGGCGAGCGTTGGCCTTAAATGGGTGGCTGTCAAAGCGGTGGGTTCAGTTAACTTCAGACAACGCTTCAGAAAAATTCAGACAACCAAAAGTTCAGTTAACTTCAGACACAAGTTCAGACTTTTGAAATTTTAAACTCAAATACATTTGTTCACTCGAGCTTACATAGGTGGTTCACTAAGATACTACATCACATCTTCAAAGCCATGATAACAGCAGACACAATGCAGAAAAAGATGGCAAATTTGTACATCTTTTTGCTTCTCTGAAATTCCTTGGCAAGAACATCCATTTGTTGAGCATGCTGCGCTTTCAAATCCAGCACATAAACATCAGCATCACCAATGCTGCACTTGGCATCCATGAGAGCATGCTCCAGCTGTGATTTCTCGGTCTTGAGCTTCCTAACCTCTGTCTTCAGCCGATTCACAACATCTCGCAGGTCACCTAGTAGCGTACTGATAAACTTATCCAGGGGATCATCATGCCACTTGAAGTACCCATAGTCATATCCCTATTCAAAAAATTGTGCAATTTTGTCAAAAGAATCACGCAAAGACTATAACTTTGCTGCTCAACGAAACAACAAACAGAAACGGCGGGCACAGATCTAGTTACCAGAGATTGGCTGCAGTTGTAGTATCGACGACCGGGGTTGGCAATGCTCCACGAAATCCACCTCGGAGCCTTGACTTTGCAGTGGCACACCTTCTCAGGCGAGTACGCCATCGGTGGCTCCCGATATGGCACCGGCGACTGCCCTGAGAAGGCCATGGACCGCGGCGACCGATGACTGCTTGACGAGCTAGCAGACGCCATGGACTGCGGCGAGCGAGGGGGCGGCGAGGGGGCGGCGAGGGGACGGCGAGGGGACGGCGAGGGGACAGCGATGGGGCGGCG